>NC_059359.1:7227772-7532772 GCF_019703515.2 Myxocyprinus asiaticus
ATCTTACCTCTGCCAGCAATGTTTTTTTAGCGTAACATTATAAATGATAACAAATGAAGACTATTTCTAGAGTCTCCTGCCTCTGAGAAAAAGAACCCAGTAATCTCACATGCGTCTCCTTTAAAATAGATCTAAACAATGTCTCAAACTGTTCTCAGATTTCTGCAATCAAAAGTCAGAGATTTTCAAATTATTTCTTTAAAACTATCTAAACCATGCTTTTAATATAATTTTAATAGCACAATACTCTTTCTGTATTTGAACACTTGTCAAGAAAATGTTGATCCTAAAGTTGAAATGAAGCATAACTGCGACGTTTAGCAAGCCACAAAATGCAATAAAAAATGTTCTGGGATAGTCCAGATAGTCAGGAAGCCCCCCGTTGCTACTCTTCCTCTAGTGTATAAAATCATCCAGCATTGTCTCCAAAATCTGTGGGGTATTCTACACACAATAACATGGCAGCAATGGAAATCAGTCTTGAAATGAATCAGCGTTTAGACAAGCAAAGCAAAACAAAGAGACATTCCTACATGGATGCAGAGGTACAGACACACAATGGACTAAACTGGATACAGATATTCATAGAGAGAGAAAGAGAGAGAGAGAGAGAGAGAGAGAGAGTGTAAAGAAACGAGAAAACACACCTGGTCTGCGAATATCCTGGGTTTGTTCTCAGGCACCACCCCTACCCTCAGCTCATCTTCCACAGCCATGAGTCTTCGTGGAAAACCAAAAAACGAGGAAGACAGAAAGAGTGTGAGAGAGAAAGACATTATTAGTATTTATTGAGATCATGCAATTAAAACGCATTGTTCATCTGCCACAAATACAATCTGATTCATATACCTCAATGGTAAATTACTAGGGCTTGTCCATTCTTTTATCAAATCTGGAAAGTGTACAGTGAAACAGTGTATCCTAGACATGTCATATTAATGACATATTTCCATCATCCCATGGGAATTAGTGAGTTTATAAATCAAAATGGGTCACATTGTAAGGCTTATAAAAGAGTTTGATGGCTGCCGCTCTTCCTGGCAGCTTATTTCTGCAATTACACGCCATTGAAGTGGCCGCCAGCACGCATCAAAGTGACGGCTCAGTTCCGCACTCAAAAACAGGGATGCTTTCATATCTTCTAATAAAAATCTCTTCCAAACGCTTTGGATATCCGATTAGATAGTGTTTTTAACTGTACAGTAAAAGAAGAGAAACCATGGCTTTATAAAGAACGATATCTTTTGCTGTGTTTGGTTTGATTTATGTTTGTGTTGACAAGACAACATGACATCAGACATGACAGGGGACACAACATAGACAACAATATATGGATGTGTGTGGTTTCAAAATTAGCAAGTTTGAACTCACAATTAGCAAGTTTGAGCCAATTCTGGAAAACATTTGTCATTGTTGTGATTGTAAATGACTGGACTGATATGACAAATTGTATATTTGCACTAATTCTGAGCTTGTTCTTATCTTCAGTATGAGTAAATAATGAATTCCACAGTTTGGGTTTATACAATGTGATTGGATATTTTATTCCATTCATAATGTACATGTTACTAGTACAAAATTTAAAAGCAAAAATTAAAAACAAAAGAACAGAATAACACACAATTTACTTGTCAATTGCTGTGATTTCTAAAAAAGACAGAAGCTTTATTATTCCAGGTATGCTCAGGCCTGTTTTATATGCAGTTACAAGCTGAGAGTTTATTAACAAAGGTCTGAAAAAAGTTCATGAGGTCAGAGGGGTCACAGGAAGGAATATTAAATAAACCAGAAAAAACAGTAAACTTTCACTGTGCTATTTTTCATCGCTACAGTAATCAAGGCATACTTATTGCACAAAGATTAGCTACAAGAGTTAAATACAGTATATGTAATCTCATATATACAGAATATATATTCATGCTCTATTTGTAATATATATTTGTAATGAATTTATAGGGAAGCAATGTCTTAATTTGTCTACTTTTCTAATAATATACTGGAAAATATTTTATACAATCAACTTTATATATCAACTGACAATCTTTAACTACAAAACAAAATAAAACGTCTTATTTTCAGCATTTCAGAGCAAACATTTCATATTCTTCAAAATCTTTATTTATTTCGACATCACATTACAAAATATATTTTTAATTGAATTCAATGTTAAAATAATTCTTGATTTTTAATTAATATTTCTATGTTTATTTCACAAACAGCACCACACAAAATAAAATATTCATAAGCATATCACAGCGGGCCTATATCATAACTCAGTAAAATGTCTTCACTTACCTCATATTATTGTCTTATACTGAATGTACTTGTCATTGTCCATGAATCAAAACACAATGAATATTATGCTGATTTGATGTGTTAATATTTATTTATCAGGGTCATATATCACCCTAAAATCAAACAAATAAAAAATTAGATTATGTTTCGTATAAAGAAAATGAAGCCTACTTTGGTACAATTCACATTTTTGGGGGATTGTGACATTTTTTTCAGTTAAATACACAGCGTAATAAGATGTGTACTTTCGAGTTTGTTTGCAGTTCTCCAAATATTTAACCTCGTGCGACTCCGTGTACACATGCGTGGACGTTGTTTTTTGGCTTTGCTATTCACAACGCATAATTTAAATTAATTTAAACCAACTGATCTAAGTTCAGGAGACTCTGTGCTGTCAGTAAAGGGTTAAACTTTGTCATGTGACAAAACAACATGGCGCCGATCACAGCGGAGTTTGTCTTTGGGAGAAACGCCAACAAAACTACATCTGGTCAGAAACCCAATTACATTTTTTACATTGAAACCTGTTTGAGTCAAAAGATTAGAGTCTCTAGATTCATCCGATATGCCATTTTTTTAAATTTGTGCGACTTATCGCGAAACACCACGCTGCTAAACACAATGTACACTAATGTGTACTTTAGCACATTTTTTCCTTAGAAATCCTATATTTACTGTGCATTATCACATGGGTTCATCCAATAGGTGAAAAATGTTGCTTTCAGAGGCTTTATATGGAGTTAGGATGAAAATAAGGTGCATTTTGAACTATTCTGAGACAAGTGCATACAGACAGCGCACTGGAGGTTAAGTCATTCACTAAATAGGAAGCAAGGGAGCATTTTATAGCTCTCTATGCAGCTAAGTGCATTCAATCCAAACTTCCTATCAAAAGTACAGTTTCAGGCTACAGATGATGTTTGGACCACTCAACATGTTTGACAGATATGGGACAATGGTAATCAGTACATAGAGCCAGAATTTATAATGGATCATTTTATTTTAACATGGTTGGCAGTGATTGGATTATCAGAATTATTTATGCTAATTTCTCATGTAATGTCTGTAAACATGAATAACCAACACTCCTGGAAACATAATAAACAATTTGATTTAAAAAAAACCTGACTTTCTATAGCTTGGTATTATTTAAAATTTCACAACTTAGTCCCGCTGTCCACATATATTGCCATCCAGTTTTAGGAAAACTTTATTTGCTCTAGACTATATTTATTTACTTATTTATTTATTGCATGTTTATTAGGTGCTACTAGTTATAAATCAAAAAGGGAAATGGAAAATTCACACAGTAGTCACGCTCGGGTCTCAGGAGGTTTATAGAGATTCTCATTAGATTTTAATTACTGCCTGGACACATTGTATTTTTTTTTTTTTTTTAACAAAATAAGTATAAATTAAAAGCAGTACAACATATACTACCATGCTGCATAAATACTGTACAATAATAATAATAATAATATATATATAATTAATTTTTTGCATTACAGTAATCAGAATGATATATTTTGTTTTTTCATTACAATAAAGAAAAATGCTGCTGGAAAATTTTGGGGATGAGCTTAATTGTCACAAAAATAGTAGATAGGCTTTATTTTCTTTATACAAAATATAACTGATATTTTTTCTTCTTTTGAATTCACCCTATTCACCCTAAAATAAGGAAGCATATCTGTTTCTGAACCTTGCAAATACACTGTTTTATTTGCATATTTCTCAATGAATGCTCTTGCTACTGAAACTGATATCCCCGCAATGAACTTCAGATGTGAATGAATGGTGGGTGACATATGAGATTGCTGTTCTTGTGATTAGATATAGAACATAGTGATATGGAGAACATGGACATCTGAAATGTGATCTCCTTTAAATTGTAAGACACTTTCATCATACAGTATGTTCCAGAACACAGTGAAGAGAGAAGTATAGCAGAAAACTCCAACAGGTAGTACAAAAATTCAGGAAGAGAAGATATATTGGACTTTCACACTACAAGAAAATTATTTTCATATCAATAATTTTGTCTTGTTTTCCAGTAAAAAACAACAACAAAAAAAACTAAACTTTATTTAGATATTTAAATTTACTTGCAAAGCAAACTGTGTTATAATAAGACTTGTTTTCAGAATATATATCTCTTGAATAAAATTATTTCTAAACATAAATCTACATTTGGTAACATTAATGTCAATGGGGTTTATCTAGTTTTAAGGATATTAAACAAGATATAAAATGCTGTTAAAAAAAAGAGTATTTTCAAGATGTTCTGCTACAATTACTAATGGTTATTTGGAAGAGAAATTCCTGAGAATTTCTATTTAAAGACTAACAGGTAAAAGCCGAGTAAAGGCCTAATGAGTAAACATTATTATTGTAGCTACACTGATATTTGCTCATTGCGAGCTTTTGAAAATGGCATTTTTTTCTTTCCGAACACAAGTTCTGCCATGCAAAGTGCACAAAGAAAACATTAGCAATTCATAAAGCATTTTTGTTACCTCTAGCACAATTTACGACACTTTGTTACCTTAGAAGGCAGTGCTCAAAATGACAAGTCTATACTGCACACATACTATTTCTTCATTTACACACATATCCTGCTCATCCTAAGATCATTCCAGTCAGATACTGTGCTAATACATGTCAAGGAAGGAAGAAATTTGATTTTTGGTATTTTATGGCCTTTTGAGAGTAAGAACACAGGTGTCCCTTCACTGAAGGTCTTCACTCCATGCCTTCCTTCCTAGAATTGGATTGAAATAGCAATATATTCTGTGACACAAAATATTACACTGCATGTGCTGCATTACAGGAGGTTACATCATTATTTCATCAACCAATGGGTGGGGTGATGTCATTTACATCAGAGTAAATAACAATATTGGAAAATGGGTCTCTTTTACATATCTCTATAGATGCATAACATAAAGACAACCTCTGTTGCCACACAAACACACAAAGAAACAAAATAACAAAACAGAAATGATGAAACCGAACAAAACAAATGACAACAGCAAAACAAGATGGAAATGGACATAGTTTAGCAATTACAAAATAGCTTTATAACAATGAACAATGTGGCCATTATAAGAGTTTACATTAAAGAGTTTAAATTCTTATGACACTGGCACAATTCTTCCATGAACTGAACTCAATTCACAGACTACAAACCACAGATCCACTTAAATCCATAAAACCTCTTTTGAAACTATATACTGCATATTTACAGCAGCACAAAAATTATTTGGATGGTTAAAAATGTATGAATGCCATTATATTAGATATAAAATATCAAACCAAGTGGCATCTGCAAAAACATTATTCACATTTTTGTAATTTCTTGTAACCAACTGGTGTCAATGAGTTAAGGTTAGGTTTAACCCTCCTATGGTATTCGGTCATTTTTGACCGAAATAAATGTTTAAATTTAATAAAAATGTTTTCCTTTATCTGAGCAGTACAATACTTGGTGACTTTTCCTCCATTTGCCATCTGAACATAAAAATAAATAAATAAATAAATTAAATAAAATAAAAATTGGTCTTGATTCAATAAGTCTAAGTGGTCGTATATAAAAAAAGCACATTTTGCAGTTCATTTCTGTTTCTTGATGTTCATTTTCTTGACATTATTATGCATTTACTTTGAGTTATTACATTTTTATGTTTAATAAATTATTGGCAGAAACATTTTTATTCTGTCTTCTTTTTGTCATGATCAGGTTTGATGACAAGCATAATGACATAAACTACGAAAACTGACCCCTCTAATCAATTTTAAAATGCTAAACTTTCACAGATAATAGTTTGATAATGTCTAAATATATATCCAAATGCTTATCTTGTGATAAATATAAAATGAGGTTACAACAAGCCATCAGACTACATAGTAGGTGGCTACAGTCATCTACTGGCTGTTACTGGCATTACATGGTTTTCAAGTCATGCTATTTATATTTTGTTCACCAGATGGCAGCAATCATAAAAATAGTATAAAATCCCAAAAGAAATGCATAATTTTATTGTTCTTACTTCAGGGAAGAAAAAAAAATGGTTACACATCTAAATCTTCTGGTCAAAAAAGATAGCAAATACCAAGGGAAGGTGCCATTTTTGAATACCATAGAAGGGTTAGGCTGTCATTTTTTTTTTTTAACAGGGTACTGTACATGACATTTCTTCATTTAAATGCATGTCCAAATACTTCTTGGGGCCAATGTACACTAAAAAAAAATAGCTTTATGTCTGAATTTAATTCAGTTGTGGACAGTGCTTGAAATGAGTTTACTTGACTTAAAATTACTATGTAATCTCAACACAAACACTTTGTGTAGAAATAACCTAGGTGAATTGGGTAAACCCAACAAAATTAGACATGTCAATGTAACTCAATTAAATATTCTATTTCTTTATATACTAACTAGTGAAAATGAATGTTAGCATGCCGAATACATGCACTACACTACAGGTGTAGTTTAGTAACTATGTTACGGTAAGCACAGCAATTGTTCATTGAAGCGAACAATTAATTTTATGTTGCGACATTTACCTGTCCTCATCGTTAGCTCAAGCTCTACTCTTCACCATAATGGTAACCCCTAAACTCCAACATAACAGAAACTCTTCTAAATCTCAGGATAACAAAACATTAAACACTAAGTATCCCCCTTTATGTTCATCTTGCACAAAAACACTTAATGTTAACGTTTACTCCCCCCATCGAGTCCCATGCAAAGCATGCCCAGTTTCATCAATGCTACATTAACACCACAAAAAGTAAAGACTAAAAATGTAGTCCCAACTCAAATGGATTAAGTAAACTTACATTTTACAAATTTAAATAGATAAATTCAGTGAAATAAAGATGTGAAAAAATTTCTAGAATTGTTAACTTTAGTTCATTTTAATTAAGTAAATTATACAAGCAGCAAAAATCTTTTTTTTTTTTTTTAATTTTTTTTTTTAGTGTATTTAAAATATGTTTTTATATATAAGTATATAAGGGGTCATTTGCAAATGAACTTAACCTGTTTAACACTGCGTGCTCACTCCTGTGTGTGATCACTGCTCAATGTTTCTCACATTTCTCTGTCTCATTACCTGTCAATAATTCCTTTAATCTGGTTGTCTTTCTCCATCTGTTGCAGTCTGAGTCTCCTCTCACTGTCATCCAGTCGGCTCTGATACTGCAGCAGGATTTTATTGGTCTGCTGCTCCTGAGTTAACAGCCTCCTCTCATACTCCTCCAGCTTTCGGTGTGACATCATCAGACGCTCCTTAAGGGAATGAATCTCCTCTTCATATTCACGCACCTGCGGCCACAGAAGAGATGAAAACAGCATGTTATCAGAACAGTTTTTTTAGGGGCTATTCATAAGGTTACGTTTATGCATCCATCTGCGATGTTGTTTTTCGATTTAAACATGCGTTCTCCCTGCGAAGACATTCTTGCAAAGCATTTTACATCTTATTTTTTGTAACAAAATATTTTGTTAAATTCTGCTTTTAAGTCAGTAATATATATGTTTTCTGATTTTACTGGTTGTATGCAATTGTGTGAAAATATATTTGTTTAAATGCTGTCAACCTAACTGAGATCCTCAATGTTTTATTGCCAGAGGGGGATACAGGAAGGGGAACAGGGGTTCAAGATCATCTGGGACATACTGACTGAAAGCTCATGCTGTTATCTCCCAAAGTCTGATTTCTTTGAAATGCTACTCAGTCTCTTTTAATATTCAAATGATGCATAAATTAAGATGCCAGCACCATCTGTTCTAAGACATGATATGCATTATATGCATGATTTGCACTTGAGGTAAAAGACATGATATGCATTTCTTTGACACTTGAACTCAAGCTAAACTTTAAACAGTCAACTGAGGAGGGAATTCAACAAACCGTTGTGCTTCTTTTGAACGCAACAACCCAACCTGGTCTCACAGAATCACGTTACTGTACGTTTTTCCTACATTTTTGCAAAATAATGTTTCGATGGCTGCTTGTACATATAGCTGCAGTTTCCTGGCGAAATAGAGGAAACTGCCACTAGAGGCACTACAAAAACAACTTTTACTCACTTTTACACAAATCACAAGTAAAAGGCCAGATTATTAGTTCATAAACGTACTTTTTTCCCAGTTCAACACAAAATTTACATCGAAAACACTTTACAGTACATGACTTGTAATTGTAATGTTTGCATTATATAACCAACTACATTTACAAGCTTAAAGTATTTGAGCGTACTCAAGTTGTGCAGTAGCTAAATGACTGGGGTACGATTACAGAGGAGCATGCAAGATCTCACATTTGCTATTTCTGACACTATTGGTAAGGTTTAGGTTTAAGGTTAGAGTAGGGAGGACAGTTTTGTTGCTTTTTTTTTTTTTCAATTTGGAATGCCCAATTCCCAATGTGCTCTAAGTCCTCGTGATGGCGTAGTTATTTGCCTCAATCCGGGTGGCGGAGGACGAATCTCAGCTGCCTCCGCGTCTGAGACCATCAACCCGCGCATCTTATCACATGGCTTGTTGAGCGCGTTACCGCGGAGACCTAGCACGTGTGGAGGCTTCACGCCATCCACCGCAGCATCTATGCACAACTCACCACGTTCCCCACCGAGAGTGAACCACATTATAGCGATCACGAGGAGGTTACTCCGTGTGATTCTACCCTCCCTAGCAACCGGGCCAATTTGGTTGCTTAGGAAACCTGGCTGGAGTCACTCAGCACACCCTGGGATTTGAACTAGCGAATTCCAGGGGTGGTAGCCAATTTCTTTTCCACTGAGCTACCCAGACCCCCCGGTTTTGTTGCTTTAAAACTCAGCAGAGCATTAACTTTAGAAACTGAGGCTGAGTTCGGAATTGCATACTACAATACTACTCTTACTATTTCTGCCATAGACAGATATGGCAAAAGTATTACAAGTAGTATGGGTAGTATGCAATTTAGACCTCAGCCCTAATCTGTTTGCGAGAACATTTAACTTGCTTTTAGCGCCACTCAGTGGACATTTCACCTCAGAACTGCCGCAATGCATGTCATGAACCACGCGATGTCATTATGCAAAAATGTCACCACAGTCAAGTAATTTTTATAAGGCTCCAACAATCCCACTAACCACCTGCAATCCAGTTTTACCAAGTGCTAAATGCACAAGAGCTTTCTAAAACTGCAATATACATTGCTCTAAATAAAATAAAAAAACAATGTAATATGGAATAGGTATAAAGGAAAGTTTACAGCATATACAGTAGCTAGTATAGCTCGTTTAGTAAAAGAGAAACACACCCTGTCCAGGCGTGACTCATCCATGCTCTTTGAATACTCCTTCAGCTTGAACTCTTCTCTGTCGATGCGGGAACTCTCGATGTCAGCAGACAGATGGGGCATGTTGGACACCCAGGCGACGGTTCGCTCAGAGGCAGGGGTCAGGGGGTTGAGGGTGGATGGAGACTGGGAAGAGCCCTAAAGAAAATAAAAATAAAATATCATGTAAGTGTGGAAACTTGGGTCATTTTTTTTACATTTCAACAAACAAGACACTATGAACACTAATACTATGTAAGTTTTACTATACAAAAACAATATCTAGCTTTTTATATATATTTCTCTAGCAGATGAGATATTTTTAGGCAGAGGAAATCTAGAAAAATCTATCTTCACTATAAAAATTTCCACGACTTTTCCAGGCCATTTAAATATGTCCTTATATTTCAGGTTTTCCATGACTGTGGGACCCTGTATAAAATTCAGTGACTTTCTAAAGACATGTTTCACTATAAGTCTAAAATGAATCATTTGGATCCGAGCACCTGTTTGCTCATGGTAGGCTTGAGTAGATGCTGTTGCTGGACCTGCTGGCGTTCCTGATGCGATTTGGATTGCTGTGTGGACTGTGGAGTTCCGCCCTGAGAGCCCTGGGACCCCTGGCTCTCCCTGGTGGAGCTCTGCTGATGGGGGAGACCCGGGGGAGTGTTGTCTTTGACGGACAGCTGCTGTCGAGGGCCCTGCTGCCGGCCCCCAAAGCCAGACTCAGGGGACTGGAGCAGGTTTCCGCTCTGCGGTCTGGTCTTGCCTGTAGGGGCGCCAGCGGCAGAACTCACAGACAGCTGATGCGAGGGTTGTAATTTCATTCGCTGTGTGGGAGGAACCATGGAGGTTTGACGGACAGGCTGAACGGTGGAAGGAGGCGTGGCAAGGGAAGAATGAGATGTGCCGGTCTGTGATGTCATTCCTGTCATCTGTTGCTGCTCCTGATCACCAGACACATAATTAAATAACAATGACCATTTCTGTAACGGATTTCTAAAATTATTTACTCAGAAATTGTGTTAAAAAATTGCAATTTCAAAGTACAGAAAGAATAAAAAAACAAATACATAGGAAAAATTTGTGAACACAAACATAGATGTTGGCTTGACAAAGCCTCATCAGACAGATAGATAGACAGACAGACAGACAGGCACTGTAGATGGATAAATAGACAGACGGATAGACAGACAGACATATAGATAGATAGATAGATAGATAGATAGACAGATAGACAGACAGACAGACAGACAGATAGACAGATAGACAGATAAATAGACAGACAGACAGACAGACAGATTAAATAGTATTGGTTCATTTGAACATTCTGTCAATGTAAGTCTATGGGGTTTTTTTTGTTGTTGAGATTTGATCATGTGCTAATCGAAAACCTTAAATTAGATCAGTTATAAAAGTCACTGCATCCCGTGTCAGAGCAGTCTGAAGGTCTGTGACAAGTTTGGTAGATGTAGGTTGAAAGCTCTAGGATTTGTTGGTTTTACTACAGTAACAATAATTAATTATTAATTTTATTATCATAGTTTTGGTTTTCCTGTATTATTACAACAGTATAACCACAAATACCATGGTTAAAATGTGGTTCCTGTAGTAAAACCATTTTAAATTTTGCAAATATGTTTTTACTACAAATATCATAATGGAACTATAGTTACTGTAGTAAATTCATGGTAAATTTTGTGGTTACTATGCATTCACTACAAATACCATAGTTCCACTATGGTTTCTGTAGTAAAACCATGTTTAGTTTTCATGAGGGATGGATAAAGGTAATGAAAATACTTTTCTGATCCTTTTAGATCCTTTTAAAAGCTTTAAAGAGAGTCACTATCCACTGCCATTGCATTGAAAAGATGGCCTTGAATTATTAATGAATTATTAAAAATTATTCTGTTTGTGTTCTGCATAAGAAAAAAAGTCATATGGTTTTGAAACAAC
This sequence comes from Myxocyprinus asiaticus, assembly GCF_019703515.2. NCBI lineage: Eukaryota > Metazoa > Chordata > Actinopteri > Cypriniformes > Catostomidae > Myxocyprinus > Myxocyprinus asiaticus. The sequence goes on from NC_059359.1 coordinate 7,239,358, forward strand.
ATGAGGGTGAGGGTAACCTATGACCGAATTTTGGTTTTTGGGTGGGGGCGAACTATTTAATGGTGTTTAAAATATTGAAATGACATCAGTTAACATTGACTATTAGCATTAACTATTTATATTTATATTTATATTATTATATAATGATCAAAAGAATGTAGACTTTTTAAGCCAATAAAAAACTAAAGAAAATACCTGCAAATGCATTGGGATTTGCCGTCGCCCGTAGTCGCTCTGGTTATGTCGGGTGTAGTCATCACTATAGCTGTGGGAGTGAATGATGCTCGGCTGACCCAGATGAGGTCCTGGTCTGAGGGTGGAGAGATCCTCACTTCGAGAGAACCCACCGTGGGCGAACTGCGGGATGTAAGTGGGGTGCGAAGGGTCCGGCTCCGGGGCGAGCAGGAGTGGAGGAGGCGGCTGTGCCCGACTGTGCTGGTGGTGAAGCTGTGGCCCATCTGCAGCGAGGTGGAACAGAGGGTTCTGGAAGGAGAGGGGGTAGCGAAGGGCGGCGGCCTGCTGCTGTTGCTGCTGGGACAGTGAGTCGGTCGTGGTCCCCATCTGGCTCAGTCTCAGACCACCGGACATGCTGGAACCCCCGGATCCGGCCGACATGCGTCCTCCGGCACGCAGCTGACCTCCGAGGCCTCCTCCCAAGCCTGCGAGTCCACCGTAGCTGCCGAGGCCGGCAATCGAGGCCTGGGAAGAGTTGAGCATGTCCCCCATAGACTGCAGGTTAGAGACGCTGTTCATTCTGGAGTCCTGGAGGTCCATCATACAGTAAAGATGCTTTCATTAAGACATAGAACCTACGACGGGAGTACGCTGCAGCTACCTGCCGTTTATAGCCAAAGTGAGTTTGCTTACGTATGTGGCTTGACAGCATGTGAGTACATGGTACTGTGTATTAAAGGAATAGTTCATACAAAATAAAAATTCTGCCATCATTTACTCACCCTCGTGTTGATCCAAACCAGAAAGTTATGGACTAACAGACTTTGTCACCATTCACTTTCATTGGAAAGTGAAAAAAAAAGTATGGAAAAAAGAACACTTCCTTCTGTGTTTCATGGAAGAATGAAAACCATTTCGTAAATCCTAACGATAATTTTTGGGTGAAATATCCCTTTAATTTGAGAGTTTAATGGAATAGTTCATCCAAAAATTATTAACACACACTCATGTCGTTCCAAACCCTTATTTTTTCCATGGAACACAAAAGGAGATCTTTTCCATACAACAACAGTTGATAGTGACGTCTGTCAAGCCCCGAAGACGACAAAAAAGGCACAATAAAAGCACCATAATGAACTCTATGCAACTCATCTACTATACTGTATATTAAACCTTCTGAAGCCATCCAACAGCTTTTTGTGAGGAACAGAATTTTACGTCATTATTTATTGATAATCTCTGCAACAAGGTACTACAAAAGTCATATTGACTACAAAAATGGCACATTACGTCAGTTTTACGTCATATGCCTATAGTTCTTGCATGTCTCCTGACCAAACGTCGTTGATGTCTAATTTAACATGGCATGTCTAAAGGGACCATATTTGATTTGAGAGCTATGGCGGAGGGCAAGGTTTTTAGTTATAATGATTACATTTTTAATTTTTTTTTTTTTAAATGTCAATTTAGAGCAATTTAGTCCAACTGGTATCGTAGAAGATCAATGACAATCACCGCATGTCTTCTGCCATTTTTTTCAGTCAAAAACAGGAGAATTAAAACTGCAGCATTTTGTCAAAAATATAACATTTCAGTGCATGATAATTGTTTCCTACCATTGTAATTCCTATAGGCTACATTCAAATAGAAATAAAACATTACATTGCATTGCATATGTCAGTGCTCGAAATGGCTTAACATGCTTCATTTTAGGAAATGAAAACGCTTAATGGAAAAAATATGGGGCTATATTTTCATAAGCGCGCAAAGCGCAACGCTACGCGCAACGACCATGCACAACGTCATATCTAATTTTTGCGTGAGCGGTAGTACTAAGTGCAATTTTCGTGCCAGAGCAAGTGGCCATGGATGGGAGTGTTTGCGCTATCTGTGGGTGTATGCGCACAAACTGTAGGTGTACTGTATGTAAATTAAGTGGTACTAAGCACAATTTGTTAATTTCTTGAGAAATAGGTCATTGTGCTAAAAGCACCTCTGTTTTCAGAGGAAAGTCTAAACTCAGTTCCTGCATTTGCAGTTTGGAGATTCCACCAGCTGGTGGTAATAAAGTTCATGTCCAAACTCTGAAAATAAAGTGGAACATCAAATTATGTCCATGACGATCACAGTTGTAGCCGTTTTATGAAACAAATATTTATGAGATTTGTGTTAAACTAACTACAGGTCATGGTTTATTTTTCAATTGTTATTATTATGTTTATATTTACAATTGCATTTACGGTCTAATTTATACTGATAAAATTTTCCACCTGTTACCGTAGAGTGATTTTTAAGTCACTGCAAAAGTGGCCGGTGGAAGAAGCTGGAGAGAGTAAAATGTCTGGATTTATAATGACCACTTCATTCATTTGATTATATATTTTTTTATTTTGTTTGAAGTGTAATTTAAATGTAGAAATATTTTTGGTTTGATTTTCTCATGTTTCAATAAATGAAATTCAAAATCGACCGGTAGAAGTGAAGTGCGTGCCGATACAATCACTATTAATACTAGCCATGATTTGTGATCAGTAGATTAAAATGATTAATTATACTTACATTCTCTATAATTTAAATTCAAATCCTGACGAGAAGCACATTTTCCATGTGTATAAAAGGAGTGTGTCACTGTCATAGAAATTTGCCTGACATTCAACAGTTAATGCATAAAAGAATGTTAGTCCATATTTCTATTCTTCTAATTCATTGCATACAGTCCATTTACACTACCAACTTCTTATGAATGTGCTGTATTTTTTTATATCGCTGGTGCTTGACAGGGAATGGACTTTATAGTAGGATGCAGATGGGGGAAGAAACAGAGAAGAACTTTAGAATTAAATTGCGCTTGACCCAGCCAATTAGCGCATGGCACCAGCAATTTCGTCAAACTTACTTGCATGAAAATACCAAAATTCATGGCCATGCCCACTGACTTTGCGTGTATGACTTATAGCATAGCGCTGTGCTTAGTGCTAGCTCTCTTAAAATAGGGCCCATAGTCTTTTCTATAGTGGCAACATGTATTTAACCCAAACGAATTTGACACATTGTGTCATGTATATTTGGACAGATAAATGAAGCCCGACTACACATTTTAACTGTGCATGTAAATTCACTGACTATGAACTGCAGTTGTATGGAAAAGAGCTGCGTGAAGATTCTTCAATAGGTCTGTACGATTTGGACAACAAGTCATATTGTAATTATTTGGGAAAATATTGAATATTGTATTAATGTATTATAATATTGATTATTATTATTATTATTATTATACAACAATAATACATTTCTGTAATAAAATCTTAACTTGCACAGGGCATTTCTATGCGATCCAGTAAAACCAAAGATTTCTAAACCAAGCTTTTATTTTGAAGGACAACTGCATGAGTTTCTGTGTAGCTGAATTCACAACAACTGTATAATATGCTCCTTCTTTTAACATCTTCTCCTCCTCTATTCACAAATTCCCGGGGTGTATTATTTTTATATTAACTTGTAGCAGCCAAGCACATCTGTTATTCTGAGCACGAGATAGAGTCGTGAAGCACAAAACCGCTCTGTAAACACTCTTATAATATACTAGCACAATACAGACAGGACAGAGCAGTGCGCATACATTTAAAGCGAGCAATTGCAGCCCTTTGCGGTTTAATAATAGCACAAGGTCATATCGCGATTTTGATATTATTTCAATTAATTGCATAGCCCTATACTTCTAAAATTCTCCTTTAGTGTTCAACAGGGGAAAAAACAGCATACAGGTTTAGAATGACATGAGGGTGAATAAATAATCACGGAATTGTCATTTTATTGGTGAACTATTCCTTTAATTACTGAATCCCAAATGGTGATGCAAGATTAACGTAAAAAATCTCTTTCGTATGTATTGACAGCACCCACATCATCTTGTAGCCCTCTTTCGCCATGCTAGGGTGGTTTTTGACCATGCAGTGAGCAGGTCAGTGATGCATTCTTCTCCCACAGGATCAAAGCGAACCCACAGACCCTCAGAAAAGCTGCTGAAACGTGTGCTAGGGAGCGAGCTGTTATTCAAATGAGAGTTTGGACCAAACAGCACTGACCATAGTCATAAAACAATTCTAAATTACTTAAGTGGAACCCCCCAACCAAGCAGTACCATTCTTTTTGGGACTTACCTTTGGGTCTGGATCAGTAATGTCAGAACTGCTAGTACAGTATGCGGGACTGGACCGGGCCAGTGGGGGGCGGGCAACATAGAAAACGTCTTTAGATGAGGCTCGGTGAGGATGATCCCGGTCCGCAAATCCCCCCATTCCAGCCCGAGATGGAGGAGCTCCACCGCTGGACATCGCAGAGGTTGGAGAAGGCAGGCGAGTAATCTCAACTGAACTATATGAGGTGATAAAATGGGGAAATGAATCCACAATGATTTTCTCCAATATACGACGTAATACATTGATACGAAATGTTGACATGAAATGTTCACATAAGCTTAGTTTTAAAACCTAGTGAGCTGCCTTGCTGTCAGAGGTATATAATAATGAAGTACAAATACTTTGCTACTGTACTTAAGTACAGTTTTTGAATATTTCTAATTCACTTAAGTATACATTTTCTGTTGAATTTCACTTCTCCTTTTTGAAGAGAAAATTCATACTTTTACTCTGATACATTTCTCCAGACCCTTTTGCTACTTTTTTGCAACTGAACACAGCAAAAATTAACACGGCTACAAATGTAAACTGTTTACGGCTTTGTGATAGTGACGTACGATTCAAGATAAATCATTTAAGTCTAATCTTTTGATCAATACGATTCTTTTGAATCTGTCAAATTGGTTAGAAAAGTGATCTAAACAAATTATTTTGCGAATCAATTCGCAAATCTGAATAAAAATCTAAACTAGCTTTCCATGGTAATAATAAGCTGTGCCTTTATTTATGCCATTTACTTCTAGTTTTGATACTTAAGTGCATTTAATATGTTACTTTAATATTTTTATTTAAGAACAATTTTCGTCGTATGACTAATGGGTACTTCATACAACACTGCTTGATGTCTACATAGGTAGCAACCTTCTTAGGCAGGATCCTAACTGAAATGGATCATTAAAATTGATTTGAAAGGCTGCTCATGAGTTGACTGACGCTCACAGTTGATTATAATATGTTTGATGTCTGAGTCTGATGTTAGCGTGTTGCTAAGCTAACGACCTGATGCTCTAAAAAGCACAACAACAGCAACAAAAATTTTTTTTAGCACATACAAATATTGGGCGAAACATTATATTATTTATAAGTATGTATACAAGTGTGTTGATATTGACATTGTCTGCCATCTTGGATGAAACTTTTCATTCTTATCTATGAAGGATATATGCGATGCTGCCTTATTTTAGGCTAAATCGCGGTATCCTACCAGTCAAAAGATTGCACCCACTTGACTTAAATTACATAACTTCATATTTAAAAACCCTTTGGTCAAAAAACTATATTAGTTTTGTAGACAAATATAAATTGTACCTACGAATGCATTTTTTTATCACACGAAGTTAATTGTGAGAATGCCAAGAGCTGTAATCTAGAAGCTAAAATAAAATATAGTTTAGATTTGTTTTTTTAAGCAGATTTTTTTGGTCACTGTATAGTTTGCATACTTGTTTTGATGACTTTACTAAAACTGTAAAATGTGTAAAATGGTAATAATAAAGAATGAGTAGATGTGACTAAACTTTTGACTGGTAGTGTGTCTTATACAGCCACATAATTTTACTACCTACTGTATGTTTAGGAGTGTGCCGTACTTTTTCGACTCATCCCTCCTTTTCTATAAAAAAAGCAAAAATCTGGGTTCCAGTGAGGCACTTACAATGGAAGTGAATGGGGCCAATCTGTAAATGTTAAAATACACACTGTTTTAAAAGTATAGCCACTAAACATAAACAGTATGCATGTAAACATGTTTTTAGTGTGAAGAAATCACTTACTAACCTTAGTATTGTCAACAAACCCTAAAACTCTAAAATGACTGTAAAAATGACAATTTAAACAACTTTACAGCTCAAATAATACATGAGTTTTAACAGAAGAATTAATGTAAGTGCTTTTATAAAATTATAAGCTTCACATTTCTGCCTTTAAACCCTCCAAAAATTGTCCCCCATTCACTTCCATTGTAAGTGCCTCGATTTTTGCTTTTTTTAAAGAAAAGGACGGAAGAGTCAAATTGTTTTTTTCTGGTAATCAACATTATGCCACAAATGCTGTTGACTGAGCTTAACTTATTGAACCCTGAATATTCTTTTAGTTTGGATAATTATTGAATGTTAATGCTGGAAAAAAATGTCCTAAACTATGGTAACAGGGTTGCAAAAATTGCAATGGAAAATAAAATGGCTCATAAAATATCTTAAGGTTAAGCACCACATTTCACCATTTTGACCATTTATTTTATTATAATAATTTTTTTTGGTAATGATTTCACGCCCTTTTTGCACCCTTTTCTTGGAAACTGCCATATAATAACACAAGACGCTACCTGTTCAGGTCTCTCATCATAAGGTTTTGGAACTCCGATGAGACACCCCTGTTGAAGCTCGGTCTGGAGAGCAATCTGTCTGTCTGTCTCTCTGGAGGCTGTCTGTCTGTCTGGTGACTGGGCTGTCTTTGGAGATGAGGGTTACGAAGGGCCATGCTAATGTCATTGAGAAGGCGGGGCAATGGTCCGAGTTTAATGATTGCATCCTAAAATACATAGAGAGAGAGAGAGAGAGAGAGAGAGAGAGAGAGAGCAAGAGGACAAACTGATGACCAATTACAAATGTAAGTTGATAATCATAATCATCTTCTTCTAGATTATCAAACAGCAGCTACCTTACTTAGTTGTGCCATAACTTCCCATAGAAGACTGTGCAGGATTGAGAGCTCCCTTCCCAAGTCGATGTAACCCTCAAAGGCTCCTGCATTGCTCACGCTATCTAGATTGGAGATCTCGTACAGGAATTGCTGCATAGAGCCCCACTCCATCTCTAAAAACTCATTCATGAAGCACATGTACTCCTCCTTACTGCCAAACCTAAAATACAGTCAGGAATCGGTGAGAACAGAGAGTAGAATTTGGTGAATGGTACACTGCCAAAGACGATGATGGTGATAATTATGATCGTACTGATAATGAAAACAATGATTAAGTTGATCATAAACAGCAGCAGTCAAGTAGTTTGTTATAGCTTAATGGCGAAGGATCTGGGCTGAATGCCCAAAAGTCACAAACTGGAGCGTTAAATAGATCCCCTGTGTGTGTCTTTGAGCAGGACACTTCACCCCAAGTTGCTCCAAAGGGACTGTTCCTGATTTAAATGTACCATATGTAGGTTTGGATGAAAATAGTGATGATGTCTATACTGGCAATGCTGAATTTACACGTCATCTCATAATGTTAACCAACAACAGACCAATCAGCTGTAAGATTAATTCTACACTTAAGCAACAGTAACTTACTTTATTTTTTTAAAATAAAGTCTTAAAATCAATGTACTATTATAATTTACTTTTGCTATTAAGGAATAATTTCACTGTTATTGTTTTAGTATTGCTACCGGATGCACCGATATCAACATTTTGGCAGATATAGATACCGATTTTACCAAAAAACTATTGGCCGATACTGATATTTTGCCACTTATCTTATTTTGTCACCAGATCATTGTTTTGCTCAGGAATTATGTTTTAAAAATGTACAAAGAGGTACAAAAGCTTTTATCAGCGGCTGATACATCGGTGCATCCCTAGCTACAGTTAAAATACAACAACAACCACTAAGTCACAAAAAAAAAAAAAAAACATGGTGATTGCTTTTTGAATCCTCAGAGATTAATGATGTATTTTCTTTTTTCCTCCTTGAACGTAATTTTAGGAAGCCACTGATTATAAAAATCTTGACTTTTTTGTTTTGGGGTGGCTTGAGCTTTTTATATATATATATATATATATATATATATATATATATATATATATATATATATATATATATATATTTTGTTTTGGGGTGAATTTTGTGACTTCAGAAAACAGTGGAAGACTTGATTTTTAAACACATTTTGCTTTGAGGTGACTATTGTGTGACTTCAGAAAGCTGTGACATTCAATATGCAATTTTTTACCCACCAAAACTGTTGTTGTGATAGAGTTCAGAGTGCCCGATATTGTTATGTATAGTTTTGTACCATTACAAATATTAGTAGTATTCTCAAAGTAATCTCAGTATTCATATAGCAAACATTACGACATTACGAAAAAAATGTGTGAACTGACTTTGAGAAGTTTGCCAGGTTCTGCACCACTTTGGCTATGAGAGTGAGTGTACGTGAAGTCTGTTCATCTGGATATTCCTGCGTCAGGTTGAATAAGGATGGAGACATGACAGCTGGACACAGGAACCGCAGAAAGAGGGAACCGCTGATGAGTCGATCTGCAATGTCCTCTCGTCCCCTCTCTGCGCATCGAACGCGCCAGGACGCAAACACCTCTTTCAGTTCTCTTGGAAACGCACTGGGAAGAACAAAGTAAATGTCTTATTTCCATTAGCGTTTACTAAATTTACAGTCACTCTGCATAAGAAGAATTTGACTTTCTTAAAGGCATAGTTCACCCAAAAATTATTTTCATCATCAGTCATCATTTAATCATAATTTAATCTGTCTCTCATGATGTTCCAAACTAGTATGACTTGCTTTCTTCTGTGGAACAAAAATGGAGATGTTAGGCAAAATGACACAGTCACTTTCATAGTATGGGGGGAAAAACAGGGGGTTCCAACATGGAAAAATGTTAGGGACATGCAATGAAAGTGAATGGTGACTGAGGCTAATATTCTGCTTAACATCTCCGTTTGTGTTCCACAATAAAGAAAGAATAAAGAAAGTAATTTGGGTTTGGAACTACAAGAAGGTGAGTAAATGATGACAGAACCTTTTGGGTGAACTATGCCTTTCAAAAAATTAACATTGAGTTCTTGCATCCGTCTGCACCATTTAAAAAAAAAAAAAGTCCTATGTTAACGTGCCCTAAATGGATGTTTTTGACCATTGCGATATACTGTTTATTTGGTATCTCATGCCATGAGTTCTGCATTTTTAAAATGCAGCATCATATTAAATTTTTTTTTAATAACGTGTCTCAAGACACCTGTGTTTTGTTTTGCCTTTTTAATGCAAGAACAGTCCTGTGTGAACAGCCCCTAAGACTAGCTTCTCAGGTTTACCATATGTTGGTGTAAATAACTAACCAATGAGAATTGACGATTTTGCAGAGTGCAAGCTCACAGCACATCCGGAGGTTGGCTTGATGTTCGGGCAGTACAGAAGGTGGAGTTCTCATTGGGTCAACTTCACAGTTCTCCTCTGATTCATACAGGGCTCGGATAAAATCACCTGAATACAAACAGCCATCAATGTGTGACCATACTGTAACATTTCTGAGTTCAAATCTCACAAAACAATCTCAAAATCAGTGAGGCACTTTCTTGACTATCTAATGATGTATAAAATTGTTACCTAAAACGTCTTTGAGGTACTTGTGTCCAATGAGTTTGAGGTACTCTTCTATGGCTTTGGTGGCCAATGTGTTCTCTCTGAAGATAAGGTGCTCTCGGTCATTGAATCTATCCACCTCACACATTGCCATATCGGAAAGAAAGTCCTAGTGTAGAGCAAGATAAGAGACAGCTGTAATCACTACACAAATGACTTGCTTATAATCAAACTAAATGGCTCTGTTCCAAAACAGAGTGAGCTGCCTGCTGACTTCATAGGCAGCTGTCTTTTGGCTGCATCCTAACATCATAAATGACTGATTTGGTACGCACTACATAGGCAGTAGCATTTGCACACTACACAAATAGCATTCCCCACGGGAGACTAGACTAGAATGTTAGAATGATGCTAAGAAAATGTGATACTGTAATAAACATAAAAGTACAAAGCACACACAAATATTGTGTAAAATACTCAACTATTTTATAAGTGATGTAAATTTAACATACTAATTTAGTATAATTAATGATAGAAAAAAATTTCACCCATGCGCTACTACTGTCAATGCGCCAGACTTTGTCCACTATCCCGAATTAGATGGGACATCTCGTATTTTGGGTGTACGGGATGCCTATCTTGCCTATTGGCGAAATATAGGAAGGCATTATGTCCACCATTTTTCTGCTTCAATACGGGTCAGACAGCAAAACGCTGGAAGCAGACCCCTGTCTCTATTCAAGCGCTCTAAATGCTGAAGCGTCCCATGATCACGTGGCAACCCTATGCCTCACCAACCCACACTTTCCAAGAGCAGACTCTCTACATCCAGTGATAAGCTTATACATAATGATAATGAAATAAAAAACAAACAAACAATTTATTCACTTCTAAAGCCACTATTTGTCTTCATTTCTGGGATTTTCTTAGCAAATATGCATATACTGTATGTGATTAATTTGATTTATTATTTATTCATGCAGTTCATTCAAGTAATGGAACTGACAGCCCTAATATCTATGAATACTGTTTCAGTATTGATTAATATAATATATATATATATATATATATATATATATATATATATATAATATACATATAAATATATATTTTATATATAGCCAAAATAAGGTATCTTAGGATGCAGTATAATTAAGTTATAATAATTAAGCATAGTCAACCATTTAGAATGGCCATTGCATGGCACGCCAACGTAGCCTTGAGGTTTTGCTCACTTCAGCTCACTAGGTTTTGGAATGGAGCACATACATAACAAACAAACAGAGATTATTCAAAAGAGGTCTCACCTTGGCCTTCCCTGTGCTCTGCAGGATGTGTACTAGTGCACAGGCCACTTCCTCTTTACTCTTGACACTCAGTAATGGTTCCAGAACCGCGCACAGCGTTCGGTAGTTGTTGGTTACATACTCTGCAAACTCTTTATAAAGCTCCATGGGTAGAATGCTCATAGTCTGAAAGCGTGACTTGAGTCGTAAGGAGGCGTTGATGATTTTGCCCCCTCCCACACCCCCACCCTTGGCCAGGACGCTGGGCTGAATGACTGGGTACCACTGCTCCACAAACTGGCGACCGGTGATGCTGGAAATGGGGATACTTACCAAGCCTAAATATGTGCTCTTCTCCTGGTATGATTATAGAAATTGACCAAAAATTGTTATCAGTGACCTTAAAATAGCAGGATGCACCCAAAGACACTTCTATAATGCAATAAGATTATTATTTTAATTTTCTAATTGAAAAAAAAAAAAAAAGAAAAAAATTTCCATTACAAATGATATTATTAGCTTAAAATATGAATGAAAAGTATAACTGAAAAATTTACATAAATTTCAGAATTTCACAGAAGCCCATTACCCCCACCCAGCATAAGGTAGGTTGTCTTTACCTTGCGTCTTTTCTTGTCGGTCTCTTTATAAAGATGAAGGCGGAGGTTGCGGACAGCTGGCAGGTTGTTGAATTCAAAGTGCTCACCCCAGAACACAGTATCGGTTCGGGGTTTGCTGGTGGTACGGGCGTACAGCATGTCATCCAAGCACAGTTCACAATAATAGCGCTTTTTGGGCGGGAGTTCTCTGGCCTCGATGATCCACAGCTTCAAAACATTGTCGACGCGACGACTGTTGTCCTGAGTAAGAGAAAATCAGATGGTAAGGTAGCACTAATGCTAACAAAAACATATTAGCATCATAATACATCTGGTGGACCCAGAAAGTAGTTGGACACTTTTGGCACATCTACAAACAAATGATGCTAGAGCTTTCCTCAGAACTAACTTTACTTTTCCTGAGCCATTTTTGCAATTTCTTTTAACCAATAAGGTGATTTTTGTATGAAGTCAGTTCCCCTCAAGTTCACAGAGGTGCCCTAGCAGCCACAGTTATCACACATATAATTCATCACATTATCTATGGACATCGTTCACTAACGTTTGACAACAAGAAAGTGTCCAAATACATTTTGTCTTCATTTTGAACAATTGTTCTTCATTCAAAATCTACCAAACTGCCTTTTGTGAAATTTTGCATGAAAAGTGTGCTTTTGCTATGTTTCTTTAAAATAAAAAGCCACTTGGTTTGATATTTTATTATCTAATGCAGAGTTTTCAAACTTTTAGTCATCAAGGACCGCCAAATATGATGATCCCCTTGCAAAGGACCCCTTCCTAAAACATAAAGCTATTAATTTTAATGTATAAAGTCCAATTATTACTGTGTGATAAAAATAGTGTGATTTTATGAACAACACGTTATTTTCAAAAGACTAACATCATAAATATTGCTTTACAACCCCCTGTTAGCAAGCTAAAGGTGATAGTCTCAGGGAGAAACTCCCTAGAAAGACACAACACAAGTGTAATCTATTCTCAAAAGTATGTATATTGTATATATATTATGAAACTACAGTACTGTGTTTCACAAAAGTATTTGTCTTAAGATGGTTATTTATATCTTCAGCTTTAGTGTGTCAATAGGAAATATAAATGTTAGACTCCCAAACATTACTTTTGCTAATATAAAAAATTAGAATAGAAGAACAGGGAGCCCTGCAACAGATGTCATGGCCCCCACAAAGCTCCCCACTGAACATCATGTTAGTCTGAGATTACATAAAGAGACAGAAGCAATTGAGACAGCCTAAACAGATAGAAGAACTGTTGCAAATTCTCCAAGAAGCTTGGAACATTCTATCTGCCAGCAACCAAGAAAAACTGTGTCCAGGTGTAGCTAGGAGAATTGGTGCCATTTTGAAGGCAAAGGTGGTCACACCAAATATTGATTTAGCTTTTTTTATGTTTACTGGACTTTGTATGACATTAAGTGATAAATTAAAACTATTTATGTAATTATTTTTGAAGACATCCTCACTATGCAACATTTTTCACAAGTGCCTAAAACTTTTGCACAGTACTGTATGTGTAGATTTGTTTTTATTTATTAATGTCAAAAACTATAGCTGTCAATAAAATGAAGTAATCATGGATTTTCGACCAGTCTTTAGAAAGCAGAATGAAACAGAAATTTTGTCAAATGTTAACCTATTTTTATAAATTCTTTGCTATTATTTTCTCTTTCCCTTTGCGGCCCTCTAGTGGTCCCCGGACCCCTGTTTGAAAACCCCTGATCTAATGCAATAACAAGATATTAAGTGTGGCTTAATTATCCATAAACTTTTAGGGGCCACTGTAAACCAAAGGTGAGGACCTTTGGATAACCTTCAATGTACAATGAAAATAATTCTGAAAAGACAGGACAGATGGCAGGTTTAATGGTGGCAGAGCTTTAGAAGAGAATATGATATTTGAAATCATACTGTGAGGCTAAAGTGCTGCAGTGGTTATAAAGAATGAGTCATTTATACTGAGTGTCCAATGGAACACTCATTTTCTACTGACAATTATAGTTTAGCTGAATATAGCTTCAAAAAACAGATTACACAAGCTTCAGCCCTTTCAAAAAACTACTTTGGCAGTACCATGGCAAAGTGATGGTATTAGATGTTAATACCATGGGCCTTTGATATATACCATAGTATTGAATGATTACTGTGGATGTGAGGGCATGGTCAAGCGCCCGTCTGGGGAGAGAGAAAGCAGTAAGGACATCCACCTGAGAAGAATTGTGTCTAATAACCGTTTCCATGTTCACAGTGAGTCGGGGTAGATAAAAGACGGCCCAGTCCACTGAAAGGGAGCCCAGCTGAGAAGCTGTTTGTGTGTTGGCCGCTGCCATGTTTCAACCTTTGAGTGTTTAAACTGAAGCTTCACCGTTGCGCTTTAAGCGAATGTGTTTATTTTCTATTAATAAAAAGTGACATTCCTGAGTTGGAATCACCGTGTCCCACTTCCTCCTTTTGATCCAAATACGAACATCTGTAACACTGGTGCTGAAACCCGGAATAAGGAGGAAGGTACGCTGCTACGCAGTTCTGATTCCTCGCCAACATCCACCAGGCTCAACACCAGGCCCTCATGGATCTGCGGGCAGAGCAGCAACAGCGCTTCAAGGCGCTGCTTCGAGGCCAATAAGAGGACAGACGGGCGTTGCTGTCTTGGTACCCCAGGTGGGGGTGCACGCCACAATCCCGGCAGCAGCGAACCCCCATGTGACGCTGGCGAAGATGGGGGCGAAAGATGACCCGGAGGCCTTTCTGGAGCTCTTCGAGCACACGGCAGCGGCCAACACACAAACAGCTTCTCAGCTGGGCTTTCTCTCTCCCTTTTGGTGGACTGGGCTGTCTTTTATCTCCCCCGACTCTCACTGTGAACATGGAAATGGTAATTAGTCACAATTCATCTCAGGTGGATGTCCTTACCGCTTTCTCTCTCCTCAGATGGGCGCTTGACCAAGCCCTCACCTCCACAATTACCTTATTCATATACCATGGTATATACAGTACATGGTACTTCAAGGGACTTACGGTATATAGCCAGAACTTAGACTACGAAATAAAGTCTGATCCACTTTACAGCTTATACCGAAGAAAAGCCCACTGAAACAGGAAAAGACGTTCTGACTGACATGTAAAGCTGCCAATCACAGTTGTTGTGTTTTTAAATGCAGTTTAGGGGCGAGTTTATCTGAAATAGGTCATACCACAATAATAGACTGGCATGGAAAAAATAATTCAAATAATGTTGCTGCTTTTGCATTCTTTTTGAAGCTTGAAAGCTTTGTCATTAGAAAGGATCAGCCAGTAGATTAGTAGTTCCAGTAGTTCCACAGAAAAAAAAAAGCAAGTCATATGGGTTTGGGTGAACTACTAATCCTTCAATTCAGGCAGTCTGATTGGAGCTTGCAATTTCACAAATGCTATCCAGTTTTGTATGCACTATGCATCAGATGTGGTCTACTCTGTGGGTGTACAGTATGAGGCTGAGACCTCTTTAAAAAACACCATGGTATTTCCATGGTACATGTCACTAAAACAAAACAAAACATGGCACTACCATGGTGCCATATGTTCAAAAAACTTTTATGTAAAGTCACAATTTTCAAAACTAAGTGAGCGCTTGCTTGGTTTGCCATCAATTAATCAGTGATGCAC
Source organism: Myxocyprinus asiaticus (assembly GCF_019703515.2). Taxonomy (NCBI): domain Eukaryota; kingdom Metazoa; phylum Chordata; class Actinopteri; order Cypriniformes; family Catostomidae; genus Myxocyprinus; species Myxocyprinus asiaticus. The sequence continues at coordinate 7,254,611 of NC_059359.1, forward strand.
ATCTGTGGCTTTTTCCATCACTGTGAAAACTTCAAGTAATCAGCTAAAAAACAGAACTAATGAGCACCCTTGGTTTGTTCTCCTATGTTGCAACATTGACAACGCATCTGCTGCAGGACTGATTTTTGGAAGCCTGTGTCACGTTTTCCACACATAACGATTCAGCCCAAACTCCTGCTGCCTGAACATCTGGACAAGTCAATCCATATCGCTCATTTCACCAAGTCAGTGTTTAATGCTCAGAACTCTCACAAAACACACAGATAATAGACATCTGCAAGAGAATCCGGTAGTCTGCATGGCCTTTGGGATCCATCTTGAAAATGGCAAATTAAAAATGGAAGAGTTTTGCAAAAAATTGGGTGTCATTATTGGACAGAACAGCACATGGAAGCTGTTTCACATTCACTCGGGAATAGGGATGTCAAAACTACTGGTACTTTGGCACCAAGTAAATAAAAAATAAAAGCAATTGTTCAAACAAATTCAAAGATGGAAATTAGAGGGGAGGTTGTTACTGAACTAGACTGATGCAGTCACAAAAGAAGAGAAAATAAGGAAATAAAGCACTTTTCTTTTCTTATTCTTCTTTCCACTCACTTTATTTGGTTTGACAGCTCTCTGTAGATTCTCTATCCATTTGTCTCGCTCTGCAGCTGACCGACAGGCAAAACACTTTGTTCCTGAAGCAGTTGTCACCTAAGGAAAGAAAAAATGAGTTTCAATATTTCAACCATCAGTGTAATAAGAAAGAGCAGATCACAAATTTCCAGAGGGCAGAATGGCTCCAAACAGGAAGTAATTTTGAGAGATAAAATACATGTATTAAATGCTTCAAGGTAAAAGAGCACAAGCTTTTGGAACAGAGCCTAAGTCTATAGTTTTCTATAGATCCCGGGGAGGTCAAGAAAATCTCACGCTACCTCAAAGCAGTATTCCTGTCCCAGTATACTGGAGTGAACAGGCTTGATGATGGCATCTTCATCAAGTGTTAAATCCAAAGCCTCGGCCGCACTGCTTGGAGACAGCAAAGACTCATGGGAGTGTGATTCCTTGAAGCTCTGCATCAGACGAGTCCTGTAAAGAGCAAAAACAACATGACTGAAAGACCTTATCACAAAGGAGCACAAAGCACATAATTACATCCATAGTCCAAACTAGTTTTTAGACAAGTTTTTAATACCCTTTTCTTCCAATGTGGAATGCCCAATTCCCACTACTTGGTAGGTCCTCGTGATGGCGTGGTTACTCACCTCAATCCAGGTGGTGGAGGACAAGTCTCAGTTGCCTCCGTTTCTGAGACCGTCAATACGCGCATCTTATCATGTGGCTCGCTGTGCATGACACCGCGGAGACTCACAGCATGTGGAGGCTCATGCTACTCTCTGCGATCCACACACAACTTACCATGCGCCCCATTGAGAGCGAGAACCCCTAATCGCGACCACAAGGAGGTCACCCCATGTGACTCTGCCCTCCCTAGCAACCAGGCCAATTAGGTTGCTTAGGAGACCTGGCTGGAGTCACTCAGCACGTGCTGGATTCGAACTCGTGACTCCAGGGGTGGTAGTCAGCGTCAATCCTCGCTGAGCTACCCAGGCCCTCAAATTATCCCTTTAACTTTTTGCCACACCTGCCAATGGCAGGGGAATTGGGAAAATGTACTGCTCACAAATATTTCTTACTAGACTAGACTTATAGACTAGACAATAAAGTTGATTACCACCAAAAATTATTTTAAAAAAATACTGGTATTTATTTACCAAGTAAATAAAAAAAATACAAATAATTAACAATACCAGAAATGCCGAAACACAACCGTACTAATATTCAGTACAAAATAGATCTTTAAAGCCAGAACAAATAAATGTATATATTTGCATAAATGTTTAAGAGAAAGCTTCTAATCAGTCTCGGTCCAAATATAGCTGAAAAGCTAGCATAATTACATCACACACCTTCACCTGTACTGTAACTTCAAACATAAACACAAGCACGCACACACATTCACTTTGCAGTTTAGAGCCACGAACACTTGAAAGAGCTGAAAAGAATATTGTCAAGCTTATCGAGAAGTATAATTACATAAATAACAACTGAGAAAAAGTATGATAAATTCTTTCATCCCTACTAGTGATGTATCGCTTCCCTGTGTCTTCTCAGAATCAGTGTGTATGTATACATTCAGCCTCACAGCGTTAAATACATACAGTGTGGGGGAGAGAGAGACACACACACAGAGAGAGATGGAGGTATAAAAATAGACCCAAAGGAGTGAGTCAGTATGAAAGAAATGATGGAGGGATAGTGGGGGAGGGAGAGAGAGATATTTCTCATAGGAAAACAAAATGTTATGTAAACCATGGTAACTGAAAAAAAGGAAGACGGTGACAGACAGACACACAGACACCATAAGGGGAGATGAATATGCATACTTCCATGCTACTGTACATAGTACCCATAGAGCAGTACGTCAAATGAGTAAGATGTCAGAATACTCAGTATTCATGTTCCAGTAGGCGAACAATTTCTGGATGACGTATTGCATTTGCTGAGATTCTGAATTGTGCAACCAGTGGACACTTTGCTGTCTGAGCCATCCGTTTTGAAAATTTGAAATAAAAAATGGCAGAAAACCATGAGCTGGGTGGCTCTTTTCAAGTTTACTCTAAGTACTATAGGTAGCAAGAAAGTTGTTCTTTATGGTTCAATTGTACTTGTTTTGCAACATCGAAGTAAATTTTATCGCAGTTGTTGTCACTGTGTCAAAAGACAGTATGAACTTGCCGATGCAATATGTCCCGGAATGTCTTTATACTACGCACCTGCACACCTAAAGAACATACTTCATCAGTGGTTTAGCAGTAAATTCTTCATCGAATTCAATACATGCTATGAAAGTACAGGAATTCGGATGCAGCTATAAAATTTTATACAGCAGCTATAAAAGGAAAATTGTTATTTCTGTCATCATTTACCCACTCCCTTTGTTGAAAAACCTCTTCGAAACCAATGTACAGAAGTGCTTGACCGACTGAACAGATATGAAAAATAAGCAGAAATGATTAAGTTCAGGCATGAATCTCTGAAAGGTTCAAGCTGATTCTTTGAACTGGTTATCTGTTAGCCAATCAGCTCACTCACATGTAATATGTCAAGCCAATCGGCTCACATAGTGTAAGATGACATGTTCTTTGATGAGTAATCGCATAGCCAATCAACTTGCGTACTCTCTCTTTGCATAACATTAAAATTTTCTCAGTTTGCAAGTAAGAGCACTGCGAGTTTTCCCTGAAACCCTCCTCCTCCCCAGCTCCACAGTCTAGATCCTCTCCATGGGGATTGTATTTATTGAAACTGTGGAGGATGAGAGTTTAAGGGACTTAATTCCCATTGCAATGAATATGCAACCTTTGTGGGGACTAGCTCTTTCAATTAGTCAAACTCTCACTAAGACTTTAGGAAACATTTAATGTTACTTGAATTGGTGCTATTTTAGTGCATTTCTATCATTATACTGTGAAAGGATTTGTTTGGAAAATGTTAATAAAGCATTATATTGTTATATATTGTTTTGTTTTCTTTCCTAAGAAGGAAAGAAATCCATTTTGACAGGACAAGAAGTATATTCAGAATCAAATTTCAGCACTTTCAAAATCTGCAATTAATTGCGAATAACTACAAATAATTATGCGATTAATCGCTATTAAGAATTAATCAACTGACAGCATTAGTAAAAATGAAACTCAGCAGAAGTTATGCTTTTCAGTGAGACACTGTAAATTGCACAAAAATTCTGCACCCCATGCTGTCATTCCAGCTTGTTAGTATCCAACTGAGCATTACACGACAATCCAGCTCACAACAATTCCAGTCAAGGGCTGAATCAAATGATAATGTGAAAGTGAAGTTGTCTGTTTGAATTACTTGCAACAACGACAGCACAGTCTGTTGTTCAAAGCCAGTTTAAAACTATATTTTTAAAAGGGGGAAATACACTATATTGCCAAAAGTATTCGCTCACTCATCCAAATAATTGAATTCAGGTGTTCCAATCACTTCCATGGCCACAGGTGTATAAAATGAAGCACCTAGGCATGCAGACTGCTTCTACAAACATTTGTGAAAGAATGGGCCGCTCTCAGGAGCTCAGTGAATTCCAGCGTGGTACTGTGATAGGATGCCACCTGTGCAACAAGTCCAGTCGTGAAATTTCCCCGCTACTAAATATTCCACAGTCAACTGTCAGTGGTATTATAACAAAGTGGAAGCGATTGGGAATGACAGCAACTCAGCCACGAAGTGGTAGGCCACGTAAAATGACAGAGCGGGGTCAGCGGATGCTGAGGCGCATAGTGCGCAGATGTCGCCAACTTTCTGCAGAGTCAATCGCTACAGACCTCCAAAGTTCATGTGGCCTTCAGATTAGCTCAAGAACAGTGCGTAGAGAGCTTCATGGAATGGGTTTCCATGGCCGAGCAGCTGCATCCAAGCCATACATCACCAAGTGCAATGCAAAGCGTCGGATGCAGTGGTGTAAAGCACACCGCCACTGGACTCTAGAGCAGCGGGGACGCGTTCTCTGGAGTGACGAATCGCGCTTCTCCATCTGGCAATCTGATGGACGAGTCTGGGTTTGGCAGTTGCCAGGAGAACGGTACTTGTCTGACTGCATTGTGCCAACTGTGAAGTTTGGTGGAGGGGAGATTATGGTGTGGGGTTGTTTTCAGGAGCTGGGCTTGGCCCCTTAGTTCCAGTGAAAGGAACTCTGAATGCTTCAGCATACCAAGAGATTTTGATCAATTCCATGCTCCCAACTTTGTGGGAACAGTTTGGGGATTGCCCCTTCCTGTTCCAACATGACTGCGCACCAGTGCACAAAGCAAGGTCCATAAAGACATGGATGAGCGAGTTTGGTGTGGAAGAACTTGACTGGCCTGCACAGAGTCCTGACCTCAACCCGATAGAGCACCTTTGGGATGAATTAGAGCGAAGACTGCGAGCCAGGCCTTCTCGTCCAACATCAGTGTCTGACCTCACAAATGCACTTCTGGAAGAATGGTCAAAAATTCCCATAAACACACTCCTAAACCTTGTGGAAAGCCTTCCCAGAAGAGTTGAAGCTGTTATAGCTGCAAAGGGTGGGCCGACGTCATATTAAACTCTATGGATTAAGAATGGGATGTCACTTAAGTTCATATGCGTCTAAAGGCAGATGAGCGAATACTTTTGGCAATATAGTGTATGTTAACTATCAGATTATATAATTTATACTTAAATCAGACAAGTACATTCTGGCACAAAAACAATACAATGAACCTCTGAAGTGAAACATCATGGCAGCATTTGTCTGTATCTCAAAACAATCAATCACAGTTTAGTATGCGTGTATGGGAAGAGAGTTCGGACAGTACCGGTCCTGGTCGGCGCTGCGGAAACGAGGGAGGATCATTTGGCGGAAGCTACTGGTTCGGTCCAGTTTGGGCTGACTCTTGGCCCGCTTAATGGACCCCTTCAGTCTTCTACTGAGGAAACTCTGAGGAAATGAACAGACTCACAATTAATATGCATGACATAATAATATCACAGACAACAAAACAAAGGAATGCATCTTTTGGATTGCATAGTCAGATATTTAAAATCCTCCCTGCTAAAAAGACCAGTTTAACCAGCAAGGGCGTAGCCCCACACTCTTTAAAAAGGTGAATTTTGTCCCCCGCACTTTTCCAAGCTAAACCCATACCGAGTCCAAATGGTGGATTTGTATACAGTATTCTTTGCATTTTGTTACTTTGGGCTGATTGAGCGACCATCAAGCCAATCATTGGTGAGTTTCATGAGCCGAAACAACCCTTACGTAATAGGCCGTCAGTCAGACATTCTAATCAACACGGCTCAGTTCATTTCTACAAAGTTGCTTTCAACAATGATCATTTATCCATGTTTTGATGTTGAGCTAAATTAATAATCTAGAGATGAGGAACATACAAACGAGAGTTATTTATCTGCATATTGTTCTTGACTGGCAGCATTACGTGAAATGCTCTGCAGAAAAATAACAAAGGACAATCCTTCTTTAAAGCACACATTGTAAGTGGAGTTTATATCAGCATATGAGTCTTCATTAAGTTATTCTTTTACATTATGTTTGTGAGGTAAAAGTTTGATCGGTTGTTTTTGCAATACAAGCAGATTATTAGATCTGTGTTAAATATGTAATGCTATTTTTAATATCAGCGTGAATAGATATGTAGACATGCTTTTTTTATACATGAAAACATACGGACGTTATTGAAACTCACTATAATTATTGTAAGACTATTATTGTTGTCTTTTGATAAAAGTCCTGCTCAGCAGCTCACAAACTGTAGGGAAATGATAGATTTGCTTTGTTCTTATAATGCCTAAAACCTCTCCTAAAGTATCTTTGTAGATCTGTAGACATACAAATTTCAGACAACGCAAAGGATTAAAATTTTCATTTGATTAATGATTCAGTGACTAACTCATTTCACACAAGACACTCATTTGTCACCACCTTCTGGCATCACCTGAAATGGTCACCGAATCATTGGATATGAACGAATGTTGGTGAATGTAGTCAAAACACTCGAGTCACTTGGATACATTTAAATCCCACAATGAAAAAATAAATTGCACATGCACAATTGTCATTATTGTAATTAATTAAATAATTTATTCAGGATCAGCTTGTGCTCAGTCTTTTATTGTCATGTGTGAAACAGAAGCAAGTGCTCCACAAGATGCCCTTTATTTCTGCAGCTAATTGTGTGGAATTTTGCAACTATTTTGCAATACTTTAATATTTAAAATACTACAAACATTAAAAGTAAATAATACATATATATTAATATAATACTTATATCATACATATATAGTGTAACATATTAATACTGCACTGTAAGTGTTGGGTCTGTGCGAGCCACCTACTGACATCTGTGTCCCCCTCCCACTTTTAAAATGACTGCTACGCCCCTGTTGACCAGCATGCAGTTCCCATGCTGGTCTAGGCTGGTTTATGCTGGCTAGTGATGATTTGGTGCTGGTCTAGCTGGTTGACCAGCATGGTCTTTAAGATGAAGCTGGTTAAGCTGGGGGACCAGCAACCAAAACACAACATAATCTGCTGAAATTGCACTATTAAAAGTTTCTATCTAAAGATGAAGAGTGTAATTTCTGCGACACTAGTGGCACTCAAATGAATAGCAAACAGGTTGTCTCACCCGAAACTCATGCCATTAACAGAAGCTGACATTTCGGAGCACTCAAACAAACAATAATTATGTTCAGAAAGGAATACAACCATGCTGCTTACTGCATACTGGTCATTATATATTGTAAATGGCATACTAATATTTGCATAAAATAGTATGCGAAACAGAATCCATTATGCGACAATAAACGTTTCAAAGAGTAGCATGTTACATTTTCACATGACTTAACTATGTTGCATTTCTAATCATCCAGTTACCATCTTGAAAATAATTCTACATATTTTGCATGTTTAATCCAAGTTTGTGTGATAATGTCTTAACTTTTGCTCAAATTATGAGGATGGCTTGCTTCTAGTTGTCTCTGCATGTAAAACTCGGATATGAGAAATTATTGTAACAACCAAAAAATTACACACTTCATCTTCAGCAAAACATTTGTTGAAATGTCCAACCAAAAATTCTTTAAAAAATGATTTAAAAAATAAACACAAAAAAATACAAATTGAGTCAAGATTTAAAAAACTAATTAACGTATTTTACAAATAATTATTAAAGTGAATTACTTACCAGGATTATTATTATATTATCAGATAACTGTTATAACAAATTAGATTAGCTGATGTAAAATCCTTGTAACTAACCGAAATGATATTCAGTGCATGTGATAAAACACTTGGGCAATGTTGCGCTTTCCACAGTCAACCAATAGTGGGAAGTGTTGCTTTATAAATATTTCTTGTCGCCTACAGTAAGAACAGACCGATAACAGCAGGCAAGAGATTCACACACTTCAGAATGGTAAAAAACACTCTGGTCCTAATTCTTTCACAAGAAATGCAATCTCATATACAACCTCAAAATACACAGTTTTTGCAGGAAAATGAAGACACAAGCCACCATCAGAAGAATGTTAAGACTCAGCAAATGAAGCTGTGAAAACACTATTGCCTGCGATAATTGTATTGCTTGTAATTATTCATATTCATCAGACAGTCTGCTTGGGGTTTGTTCTAAACCCCTAACCCTAAGTATTGAATTTGTGCAATTAATTCAGCCCGAAACAGAAATAGTTCACCTAAAAATGAAAATTCTTTCATAATTTACTCACCCTCATTCCATCCCAGATATGTATGCCTTTCTTTCTTTTGCAGAGTACAAATGAAAAATTTTAGAAGAATATCTCAGCTCTGTAGGTCCTTACAATGCAAGTGAATGTTGACCACAACTTTTAAGCTCCAAAAAGCACATAAAGGCAGCATAAAATTAATCCATAAGACTCCAGTGGTTAAATTCATGTTTTCTAAAGCAATTCAATTGGTTTTGGGTGAGAACAGACCAAAATGTAACTCTGTTTCACTATAAATCTTGACATCAGCTATCTCCTTGGTGATCATTTCAAGCTCGATTACACTTCCTAGTGCCATCTAGGGCTCTGTGCAGGCGTCAAGCACTAGAAAGTGTAATCGAGCTTGAAATCATGATCGTGCCAAGAGACTGCAATGGCAAGATGTACAGTAAAAATTAGTTACATTTTGGTCTGTTCTCAACCAAAATCGATTGGATCGCATCAGAAGACATAAATTAAACCACTGGAGGATTATGGATTACTTTTATGCTGCCTTTATGTACTTTCTGGAGATTGAAAGTGTTAGAACCCATTCACTTGCATTGTATGGACCTACAGAGCTGAGACATTCTTCTAAAAATCTTCGTTTGTTAGTAAATGATGAGAGTATTTTCATTTTTGGCTGAACTATTCCTTTAACTTAAAGACTTTCCCATAGTAACAAAAGTTTACCAGAGTTGGCAGAGGCAAGCCTCACTATTACTATTAAATGATTAAATATTAAATGTTGGTGTCTACTGTAACTCATCCCAAACCTTTTGTGCTTCAGATACAGTATGAATCTCAAATCATGCATCTTGTTGAGGAGAGATGTGCTATTACTTTTATAAGGGATCTTACCAACATTTTTGACCTAGTAGGTGATAAAATGGGCAAAAAAATCTGATTTACTTCAATTAAAGGAGGGACCCAAGCCAAATCTAGGGACTAGAATATCACAGAGATTTGAGGCTGGGCTCTTTTGACATGTAATTAAACTCATAGCAACCACACACAACACACTAGAAACCACCTAGCAATGCCCTAACAACCACTCAAAATACCCTAACAAACATATAGCAGAATCCTAACAGTGTTTACACTTCTTGGGGTTCACTCAATCTACGAATGGCTTACTTATTGTTGTCTCTGCATATTAAGCTGTGATAGAAAAAAGTATTTTACCATAGAAAAAAATTACATCACCTTTGGGACACAAAACAAATGCATAAATTGTTTTCAAATTAATAATTTGTTAATGAATTCTACTAAATATATTAAAAAGGACAAAAAGACCTTCTTTAGTTTATCACAATGAACACCAACGGCCTGTTGTTTAGATGAACTGACACAGAATGAGTCAAACATTGGCTTTGAAGCAGTTGAACATGTTTGCTTCCTGCGTGACTAACTGTTTGTCTAACACCTTCGAGCTGCACGTCGGCCGCTTGAACCCACAGCAAAAGCTGCGTCAGAGAGAAGTCAGCTGTTAGTGATAGTGGTGGGGGGATCGATATATTTTAAAGTATAGTTATATTTTACCTCAAAATACTGTATCAATATTATAATGCAAACAATATTTTTTCTACATTTTACATTAATATTTTTTGGCAAAAAGCAAGTGTCGACATACTGCAAAATTGGGTCAAGTCAACTCAGTTATTTATATTTGACCAAAATGCAAACTCAGAAAAAACTGAGAATATACGTCTATAACTTTTTAAAAGGATGTCCGTGTACATTCTCCATTTTAAGCTCTATACTAATCCAGCTTTTTCTTCTTCTTATTTGAAGCATAAAGCTCACTAAATGTTGTTGGATTTATGATCAAAACAAGAAAAAACAACAACTATTTTTTTAATGGGGTGAGAAAAATAAACTTCAAGGGTGCACTCAGTAACTTCAGTCTTTGTGTCATCTTGGACTTACACTGACACCTAGTGGCTTGGATGCAGCATCATTTAAAATCAATAATTTTCAGTTTCAGATGCCATTGTAGAAATGTAGTATTCACAGTCAGATACAGATACAAGTCTGAATATCTTAAGCAATTTTGCTTCTTATGTAAATGTATCTTTTTAAAGAATGTTTAGATATTTTAGCTAGCAAACTATACAAAAATACTAAGGAAATAATTTTTTAGCAGTGTTGCACAAAGCACCTAAGTCCAAGATGTTAAATGAGAAACAAGTGAGTAAAAGATCGCAATACATCACAGTTCTGAATTGTAAAACACTAAACATTAAGAATTTCAATGTTATTGTATCGTGACCCATAAACCTCACAATATTTTGTTAGATTTATGCTCGAAACTGCCAATAGGGTAAGAAAAATAAGATATATTCTCTGAAAACAATATCTTAAGCAATTTTGCTTCTCATGTACATTTATCTTGCTTTAAAGATACTGTATTTTTTACAGGAAAACAAGACAAAAATATAGATTAAAGATGCATTTTTTTGCAGTGTTGCCCAAAGCACCGAAGTCCAATGAAGATATTTTAGAAACAAGTACAATATCACTGCAAACTGCAATAAACTAAACATAAAGAATCGCAATATTATCATATTGCAACCCAGATATCCATTTAACATTGCATTGCCAGGTCCCTGCTGATTCCCACCCCAGTTTGATAACATACCTCAAACGTGGGCAGTGGCGCCACCTTGGGTCCAGTCTCTGGATCAGAACCCACAAACTTCCACTCACCAGCAGCCCAGTGAGAAAGCGGGACCGAGTGAGGGAGAGTGAGAGAGATAGGCGGGGAGAGAGGAAGAGAACGAGCGAGTGGAGGGGTGCTCACTCGCTTTTGAGGCTGTGAACAGGAGAGGGCGCTGAAAGGAGATGGGGAGAGAGCAGGAGACAGGGGCCGAGGAGGAGTGCACGCTGACCTGTTGTCAGCGGTCGATGGTGCGAAAGGATGCACCGAGGATGGGAGAGAGAGGGAGAGGGAGGGGGAAAGGGAGTGGGGACGGGACGGAGGGGTACTCACGGATTGTCGAAAGGGTTGAGGGGGGGCAGTGGGTGGGATCTCCATGCTTGGCTGTTTCCCGGTGGCGATGCTTTTCCGCCGGAGCCGAGCGTTGTCTGAAAGAGAGAGAGGGAGAGAGAGAGAGACATGAGCTAATGTAAATCACTTAAATAGATAGTTCACCCAAAAATTAATCACAGTCGATTCCGTGAAACTTTCCTTTTTCCACACTGCAAAAAGCATATTTTTGCTTAATGGGGTAAGCAAAAAAAAAAAAAAAAAAAAAAAATCAAAGGGAAAACAAGTTCACTGTATTTTTCCTACCCCATTGGCAAATAGTTTTTTTCTTGTTTTAACCCCACTAAATTAAGTTAGATTTCTCTGAATACAAAACTTAGGGCTCTTTTTCAATACGGGAAGCACTTTATGTTAGGTGTCTTTAACTACTATGTACTAAAGCATTTGATACAATGTACTTCTTATGTACATTATGTGTTGTTGCATTGTACTTACATTGTCTTGTAATGTTAGTACATAGTACATTTACATTTATGCATTTGGCAGATGCTTTTATCCAAAGCGACTTACAGTGCCCTGATTACAGGGACAATCCCCCTGGAGCAACCTGGAGTTAAGTGCCTTGCTCAAGGACACAATGGTGGTGGCTGTGGGGATTGAACCAACAACCTTCTGCTTACCAGTTCAGTGCTTTAGTCCACTACACTCCATCATAGTAGTTAAAGGCACCTAATATAAAGTAGGACCCAATTACTCCCGACGAGCACCACCTTTTCCTGTTTGATGAAAACTGCCATTGTAGTAAGCATATTAATCTTAATTTTAAACTAATATAATATAAGTATTTTTTTATTTTTTATTTCAGTCTGAATCCTTCTCTTACCAGTTGTAAAAAATGTTAATTTCACCACATTAATTATTAACCTTCACTAGTATGTATTGTATCCTGGTTCCTCTCGATTGTTTAGGGCACCGGTTGCAAGGACATAAATCAGCACTTATGCATACAGTTGATTTACACTAACTACCAACATCTTATGAATAGGCTGTTTTTATTAATCGCTTGCACTTTGCACTTGCGATTTTGCCAACACACTTGCACCTAGACACTGCGCATGCTTGCACAAAAATACCAAACCTCCTTGACCATGCCCACTGACTTCGCGTATGGTGTATCGCTAAGCAACGCGCTTCATACGTAGCACTCTAAAAATAGGGCTCTTAATGGGTCTGCTCCAAAACTTAGTGAGCTGCCTTGCGGTATCATGCCTACATAGGCAGCTGTTTTTTATGGCAGCATCCTAACTGAAATGGAGCCTCATAACAGACCGATTTGGAATGCTCAACAAAGTCGGCAACTCCACGTGTCATTCAAATAGTGCTCCCCATGCGCAATGCACGGGAGACTCAACTTGTAACTGATTTCAATACAGGTGACACGAGAGGAGAGGTGCGATACTCTTATGAGCATAAATATATATAGCACACACACATTTTGGGTAAAATAGTCAGTTTTCAATCATATTAAACAATTTTTTATGAATAATTTTCAGTATTGAATATATTATAAGTACATTAATAATAGAAATTTCTTTAGCTTCGTCCACCACCTTGGATTTATTTTTCTACAGAGCCCATCACAGTGCATTCTGGGATCGCCTATCTACATAGGATACATACAATGCTACCTTAGAATTGGGCTAAAACAAGATATCTTATGAAGCAGCATAACCTTTTGGAACAGCCTTCGTGTTAGGAGCGTGTTTGGAGGTTTGATGCCTTAAATTGCCGCCTCTGGAGGAAGCAGACTAGGTTTTGGAACAGACCCAATATCTTATGCTATTTTGCTTCTCAAGTAATTTTTTTCTTGTTTGAAGAATGTTTAGATATTGTGCCAGAATAAGACAAAAATATTCAGTAAAAAAATGAGTGCGTAGAACACAAAAGGAGATGTCAGACAGAATTTTAGCCATTCACTGGCCTTACACAATAAAAAAGAATGGTGGCTGAAGCTGTCATTCTGCCTAACATCTCCTTTTGTGTTATACGTTGGGGTATATGATGACAGAAATGTAATTATTTTGGTGAACTATCCCTTTAATTAAAAGTACACTAAGTCATTTTTTTCCACTTTGTACACCTCAATGAAATAGTACTTTTTAGGGCTTTAACAATCGATCTGCCACCATACATTATCAGCGGATATTAGTCTCAAACTTGTGACCAGAGATTGGCTGATCATGCTTAAATTCATGGCTGATTTTTTACATTGCTGCATGTAATAATTTACAGATATATATGGAGACACTGGTAATGAATGACAGAGTGCAGCCACTGTTTGTATTTTCAATAAATCTTAAAATATTGCTATAACATTAACATTTATTCATTTAGCAGTTAGCTTTTATCCAGAGTAAACTGTTGTCAGTAATTTTGTTAACCACCATGTTGAGATGACTATTGTTTGCAGAATAAAAAGACTCATGGGTGACAAAAACTGTAAGTAGGGTATTTCTAATTGAATGTGGCCACACGTACTGTACTGTATTGTGGAATATACCTCGCATTAAGCTATTGAAATGAAAATATGAGGGAAAAAAAATCATGTGTCATTACATTTTTGTGCCAGGTTGCGTTTCACCCGAGACATGGAGACTAGTGCATCTCATATATGATGCTGTGAGTGACACTATAGAACTGTTCATTTCAAGGCATCATAGGCATGATGCGTAGGCTGTTCCAAAAGGTAGGCAGCATGATTATGCTGCCTTCTAAGATAGCTTCTTTTAGCCTAATCCTAAACTCTATTCTCATAATGCACTGCGACAAGTTTAGAGATAAACTCCATCCAAGATGGCAGACGATTCTTAATTATATAGCCTAATTATATTTAATTGAATACAGACAATTTTTGATTCAATCTTATTAGTTATTGACTATTTTACCTAATAACTGCAAGTGCTGCGTATTTTCATGCTTTCATCAATTGTGAGTTGAGTCTTCTATGCGCTTCGCTATTTGTATGAGTTGCACATCAGACACATTTGAGTTTCCATTTATTTGTTAGGGTGCTGCCTATGTAGACAGTAGTCAGCCAGGCAGTTCACTATGTTTCGAAACAGAATCAATGACCAGTGCTGTTTGTCACAAATATACAAGGGGGAAAAACAGCCAAATTGTCCCATTATATATTCCAAAAATACTGCATACACTACCCTTCAAATGTTTTAACGCTAATTTTTTTTGTTTTGTTTTTTGAAAGGAACTGATGCGTCTGTTCACCAAGGATGCATTAAATTAATTAAAAATACTGCCAAAAACATTAGTAATGTTGCAAATTAGTTTTACTGTTTGAAATGTGTTTTATATTTGTATTTATTTAAAAAAATTCAGCTGTCATTACTCCAGTATACTAAGAATTTAATGTGTCACCTAATCCTTAAAGGAATATTTCACCCAAAAAATGAAAATTCTCTTATCATTTACTCACCCTTATGCCATCCCGAATGTGTATGCCTTTTTTTCTTCAGAAGAACACAAATGAAGACTTTTAGAGGAATATCTCAGCTCTTTAGGTACATACAATGTAAGTGGATGTGTGCCAACATTTTTAAGGTCCAAAAATCACATAAATCACCATAACAGTAATACATAATACTCTAGTGGTTAAATCAGTGTTTTCAGAAGTGATATTATTGGCGTGGGTGAGAAACAGATATATATTTGTCCATTTTTACCATAAATTCTCCTCCCTGCTCAGTCAATCTCTACTTTAACTTTCACTTTCTTTTTCTTTTGTTTTTGGTGATTCACCTTCTTTATGCACCTTCTATTGGTCAGAGAGAAGAGAAGAATTTCTAGCAAAAATTGACTTAAATATTGATCTGTTTCTCAACCACACCTATCATATAACTTCTGGAGATATGGATTTAACCACTGGAGTCATATGGATTACTGTTATGTTGCCTTTATGTGCTTTTTGGGGCTTCAGAATTTTGGCACCCATTCACTTGTATTGTGAGGACCTAGAGAGCTGAAATATTCTTCTAAAATCTTGATTTGTGTTCTGCTAAGAAAGAAAGTCATACACATCTGGGATGGCATGAGAGTGAGTAAATGATGAGAGGATTTTCATTTTTGGGTGAAATATGCTTTAAAAAATCCTTCTAATGTGCTAAATTGGTACTTAAGAAACATATTTTTTTTTTTTTTCAGAACAGTTGAAAAATGTTTGTGCTACAGTACTTATCGAAATACAGTGTCTTTTCCAGTTGTTGAGGTATTGAGTACACTTGTGTTTCGTTAAGTAAAATTTTGGATTTAAAAATGGCCAAAAAGAAACAAATTTCTTTCGAAATTCACGAGTCTATTTTTAATTATTTTTTTTTTGGAGAGAGAAAGAGAGATAGAAGAAGGCTATTCCATGCACTACTGTTTTGAAAGAAGAAATCAATCTGGATCTAACCAGGACAGAGAAGGAAGTAGACAAAAATACTAAACATTATGCAAAGTAAAGTTTCAAGAACGGTAAGAAATATTTAAATCCGGTAAATTCTCTCAAATTACCCTCCATTGGCAGGTGTGGCAAAAACCTAATTTTGGACCCAGTGTGCAAAGAAATAAACCAGTCTAACTGCAGGCCTGAGAGACGGGCACTTGCAAACAAAGTGCTTATTGACTGCCATCCTTGAGTGAATACCGACTTCAGAATCGCAGTCAATGGCAGAACTGTAGACACGACTATTGCTCAGGAACGTAAAGTCATTTGAATAAGACCAACAGAAATAAATGCATGGCCATTGTAATGAATACAAAGGTGCTGGGAGGGGAACAGACTTAAAGAATCAGTCCTCTGCCACCATACCATCATTCTCTCCTGCTCTGTGCTGTGATAACCCTCTCATAAATCTGGGTGTAAATACCCACTGTCTCTTCAGCCAATGCAATCTGTCTCTCTCTCTCTCTCTCTCTCATCTCTTAAGCTCACAACTCACACACACACACACACACACACACACACACACACACACACACATAACACAGCCATACAGTTCTCTCGCCTTCCACCCACGCAACTCTTTTACATAAATCAAATAGTGTATTTATCCATCTCTCTGCCTCTCTCTCTCTTTTTTTATGAAAGCATTTTCCTTCTCTTCACCTCTTATGTCCATTCCCATTCCATTTTCTAGACGTTATTCACTTTCAATATCACCAGTTCATCTGTGATCTTAAACGTAAGACCTAAAATTTTAAAATCTATCCATCCATCTATGCATCCATACATATCAGTTACAGTCAAATATTTTACATACAGTACAGTATTTCACATATTGATTCACCTGAGACCACTGTTCTTGTTTATACTGGCTCTTGAATTGATATGAAAATAGTATTGCATCACTTGTTGTAAAGTACAATCCCAGTCCTGGATGCTGATTGGTCAATACTGGGTTCCCAACATGCTAAAATATACAAAGAAGGCGATATAGCTAAAAACAATTTTATTTCAATATTTTTAAGCCTTTTGACGGTATTCGATATGAAGTTTTCGATGTTTATGTATTTTTTTTTTTCATCCACAGGAACCACCATTTAGAGCACACAGCTATTAGTATCTGGGTTTTCCATCCATGTATTTTTACGCATTTTGGGATTTCGCAAAAAAACAACTGGATGAAAACACCATTGCAAATTAAATCTCCAGATTTGCACATAAAAAAGTTTATGCTCACTAGAGGTGGATCATTTTTTTATTTGATAAGAAGAAATTTGCATAAAAAAAAAAAAAAAAATATATATATATATATATATATATATATATATATATATATATATATATATATATATATATTTATTTATTTATTTTTTGGATTCTCCCCAATTTGGCATGCCCAATTCCCAATGCACTCTGATTCCTTGTGGTGCTGCAGTGACGTAGGACGAATCTCAGTTGCCTCCACTTCTGAGACAGTCAGCCCGCGCATCTTATCACGTGCTTGCTGATTGTGTTACAGCAGAGACCTAGCGTGTGTGGCGGCTCACGCCATTCACCGCGGCATCCACGCACAACTCACCAAGTGCCCCACGAGAGCGAGAACAACCTTATAGTGACCACGAGGAAGGTAACCCACATGACTCTACCCACCCTAGCAACTGGGCCAATTGGTTGCTTTGGAAGCCTGGCTGTAGTCACTGTAGCACACCATGGATTCGAACTTGCGATTCCAGGGGTGGTCGTCAGCATCTTTGCTTGCTGAGCTACCCAGGCCCCCATATTTGCATAAATTATGATGGTAACACATTTATCGAATAAACTCCTATTGAATTTATTAGTAATACAAGATAAGATGCGATAAGATAAGATGCAAGATAAGATGTCATGTGACTATATATAGTAACTTGTTCATAACTGGACCAACCAGAGGACCAATCATCACGTCTGAAATGTTGCTCTGGTCATCCTAAAAAATCCAAAGCCTGTACAGAGTTTGCAGAGCAAATAAGTTAAATACAAAGTTGATCTGTGTCGAAGAGCAGGTTTATTGACACTTTTGAAAAATATGTTATAGATTCGCACAGCAAAGACATAAGGAAGGAGAAACAGTAAGACGTGCTGTCACTCCCAGACATGAGACACTTTCTTCTAGAGTGTTTTGTCTGCGTGTTCTAAAGCGCGAGTATTTAATTAATAAAAGAGTCACAGTGGCTACAATTTCTCTGGAAGTGACGATTTAGTTCTTTTGAACACATGGGTTGGAAACGCAGCTTTATTTGCATATTGTTTTTGCACTATTATGGTTTTTCGCATTAATTAAATTCGCAACATGGATAGAAACATAGCTACTTTTAAGTACATTATAAATGCAAGATGTAAAATACAGTAAAACGCTAGTTAAAAAAATCAAGGCATGTTTTCTACAATGGTTTCATTTAATGAACACAAGGAAGAATGATGTTTAACTTTACATTTGTATTTTTATGTGGCAATATAACCAACATAGTCTCATGACATCTCATAAAAATTCGTACAAGATGGCGAAATCGTATGAAAAGGTATGACTTTAGAGACCAACCAATAAACAAACAGATTTTCAAATTAATTAGTTCTGTTTTAAAAGTTTAATCGCAATTCATGCATTTACCGTTAATACAGCATAAACCAGCATAAACACTTGTTGGGAGGGCGGAACCTTTGTAATGTGTCCGCCCGGAGTCATTACAACGACAGACACACCACAACGGCGCTTCCCTGTCAGTGATAAAATGATGGAGAAATGAGCTCTTAGCACATTTGATGTAAAAAACATGCTCAGATGGGACTGACAGAAATCAAGTATTTGCAGCGCATTTTAATTACCACAGAGGCACATCAAGTGGAGTTCAAAGTGCCGTTTGACGCTGGTGTTCCTGCCCTGATGCGGATTATGAGCGCAGCTTCAGGATTGCTGTAGGAAAGAGGATAGCCACAGTCTACCGGCAGATTGATATTGTGGTGATTTAAGGCCCCTTGCAATGAATACTAAACCTATGGGGACTAAAGCCATCTTTACACAGTAAAGGTGGCACAGAAGCTGCATCTGAAGATGTATTTTCACAGAGCAGGAATAAATGCTTTTACACAGCAGTTGCAAATGCATAAATAATGTTATAAGATGAATATTTTAAATGTAAAATTATGAGAGATGTAGATAATATAGAAATATGAAATGAATGAAAATATGAATAAAGACTCTATGAATAAATAACCTATGGGGACTAATTCTTTCAATAAGTCAACCTCCCAATTAGACTTTGGGAAAAGTTTACATTTAGATGAATTGGTGCTATTTTAGTGCATTCCTACCATTATACAGGGGAAGGCTTTGTTTGGAAAATATTAATAAAGCATTATATTGTTACAAATTGCTTTGTTTTCTTTCCTAAGATGGAAGTAAATGTATTTTGACAGGAAACAAGTATAGATGGTGTCAAATTTCAGCATTTTCTAAATCTGCAATTAATCGTGATTAACGACAAAAAAAATTAAAAGGCGATTAATCGCGATTTAAATTTTAATCGACTGACAGCCCTAAAATTAATACAATATAGGCATCAAACTTTAGCTAGCCTCAAATGCAACACTTTGTTCTAAAAAAGGAAATGTCTGGGGACATATCTGGTTACTATCTCACTCCAAACCCCAATGTTTTCTTTCTTCTGTTGTATACAAAAGTTATTTTCCTATTAAAATCATGGTTTGGTTTTAGGGGTTTGGGTAAGGGGTTAAACTTTATGGTTATATTTAGGTTTGTGTTAAGGATTAAACTTAAAATTGTAATAACATAATTCACCGGTTCCTTGATTTTTATATATGGAAGTAAAAGTTGTACGTTTTTGTACGAGCCAAATTTGTGCGATTTCGCCATCTCGCACTATTTTTGTTATGATTTGTCATGAGACTTCTCATGAGTATGGCAAAAAACAGCTGTATTTACCTACACAAATTTTTACTAAAACATCCCAAGACTTCAGTGAATACTTTAAAGTGATGTTGCAAGCGAATTGTTGAATCAGTTTTGAATTGATTAATTGAAACGGAAAGTTTAGCACAACTGGAACAATTTATTAACTACTGTGTCATCCAGAAGTGCTACTTTGCATTTAATAAACTGGCAATAAAATACTCTTTTCATATCACAAGCAAATGTGGCCAAAAACAGGTGAATCATTTTGTAACTCACATATTGGATAAAAAAAGACTGCAACATCATCTTAGTTCAATATGTGCACATTTCCACTTTTTACAGTGTTGGAATACCATGTAAACAATAAACATCATGGTATATGAAATGGTAATCATTCAATACCATATTATATCAAAGTACCACTGTATTACTGTTTAATTACATCACTGTACCACCACGTACATTGTAAAACAGTTAAAACCAGAGAGTCAGATAAGGACAGTTTCAACAAATGATTCAGTAGTTACATTCAATTAATTGCTCAATTTATCTACAGTTTTTAATATAAATTTCAGATGGTCCAAAAATAAACTAGAGATGTAATTCACTTTAAAGTCTCACTTTAAATGGTCATAAGGGATAACAAGAGTGTAAAAAGTACAAATTAATGTTTTTATGTTCCCCCTTATAAACATCCTTCAGGAAGCGCAGGGCTTAATGGACTGATTCTGGTTGCAGGCCAAAGGTTACGATTCCTTTTAATTATGCCAAACTGAAAGCCAACGTAAAGCTCAGTACTTCCATTTATGTCAGTTCTCTCTCTGTCCTATTTTATCCAAATCCAGGCTCTTTATTTGGTTGCCATGGCAACATTTTTCTAGTACCTTACATTTGACTAACAGAGACACATGATGAAACACTAAAGTGATGGAACACAGACCCACACACATGTGAACACACATGTCATAGAGGACAAGACTGTCAAATGGACAAGAAACGAAAAAGAGCAGCCAGAATATTCTTCAAAAATTCCAGAAAGCCATATAGTTTTAAAATGACATGAGTGTGAGTAAATTACAGAATTTTCATTTTGGGGTGAACTATTCTTTTAATATTCTTTCCAACATAGATGTGTAAAAGTATGTTCCTTTGTGCACAGCTCTGTGTGGGTGAGAGCGTGTGTGTGTGTACTTTTTATTCTCAATGTAAATCTGATGTCAAGCTAAAAGCCGGAGCTGAAGTGTGTGGGTGGAATCAGCTTCAAGCTTCATTCCCTTTGAGAGAGACAGAACAGAAGAGAGAGAGAGAGACAGCGAAAGGAGGGGGAAAACATGATAAAAAAGTGAAACTAATGAAAAAAAAATGACAATAACTTCTCAGTCTCTGATTGATACGTGTGGAATTGCAAGCTGATCGATTTGTATGCCTAAAATGGATTTGTAATGGTGTATAGGGCTTGCCAAAAAGAATAAAGGATTGAAAACAATATTATTTGAAATTAAGGCTTATTGAGAATGGGTGTTAAAGGGATAGTTCACTTAAAAATAAAAATTCTGTCATTAATTACTCTCCCTCATGATGTTCCAAACCTGTACGCTATTAATTTTTTTCTGTGGAAAACAAAAGGATAACTGTAAAGAATCTTCACACAACTGTTTTCTATACAACATCAGTTCATAGTGACCACAGCTGTCAAGCTCTAAAAAGGACAAACAAAGTCCTAAAAGTAGTCTATGTGACTTGTGATCTATAATCCAAGTCTTCTGAAGTTATTTGTTAGGTTTGTGTAGGAACAGGGCAAAATGTAAGTAATTATTTTAAATTTTAGCTTCAGCAGAGGGGATGTTTTACAGTGATTAATGACTGAACGTGGTCTCATAAAATCATGCTACTATTCCTACATTTTTGCCAAATGGTTGATGCTAAGCTCGATGTACGTATTGCGGCAGTTTCCTGGTGAAATTATCACTAGAGGCTCTGCAAAAACAATGACTTTTATTCCCTTTCACACAAATCACGAGTAAAACTGCAGATTATCAGTATATAAACACTTGCTTTTAATCCTGTTCCTCACACAATTAAAAATGTTGACATCTAAACACTTTTACTACAGTGCATGACTTTTAACCTTTTTTTTAACATTTGCATTACATAACCAACTGCATTTATAAGCGTTCGACACACGTTATTTGAGCATGGTCAAATTGTGATGTAGCTCAACTGACCAACATAGTAGTCCTGAAAAGCATGCAAGTCGATACGTGAGCTGAAAGTGTCCACAAAATGACATGGTTGCTTCAGCAATTGTTTTTTAGGCCACATTTGCTTTTTATGTCACTATCAGTTACTGTAGGTTTGGGGTAGGGAGGTAAGTTATGTTAATATAAAATTGAAACGGTGCTTTTAGCACCACACAGTGTACATTTAACCGTGGAACTGCCGTGATATGTTTAATGAATGACATAATATAATTTTTCAGAAATGTTGCCATCGTCATGTAATTTTCATTAGATCAGATTGTAAACTTTGATTTGTTACCAGAGGTGGAAAGTAACGAATTACAACTACTCTCATTAAAGTACTTGAGTGCATTTTTCTAATTTTTAAGAATAAATAAATAATAGTACTTTTACTTTTAACTGAGTTGATTAAAAATGAAGTATTCAACTTCGCTACAATAATATTTCACCACAATTACAAAGTACAAAAAAAAAACAAAATACATAATATTTCTGAATTTTTGGGAAGAAGAAAGTTTTAAGTGTAAAATCTTTTTATAAACTAAAACGCGCTGTGTGCAGCACAACGGAAGCCCGCAGGGTACAGCATAATGAGCACAGCCGCTCTCATAAACTGCCGCCGGTGTCCTCTTTTCTCTAGCTTCTCCAAGACTTTCTACCCTGTCACTATACAAGAACTGTAATATGGTGATTTTCTGCATATTTCATTTTATTCTGGAAAGGAGCCGTTCATTCAGGTACGAGGGAATCGTCTGAACACTTTTAACCACTGATCAAACTTCACTTGTTTTTAAGGTGGGCAATTAACACAACGTAGTTTGACATATATGGGGGATATCTTGTTTACTTGCTACTATATGTCTAAAACAAACTTTTTATATACCTTAGAAAAATACAATGCCAATAGTGTCAGAAATGAATAGGGACTCTGAGCAAAAATGCCACCGAATCTGACAAAAATATCTCAGAAATTCAAAATATGGGGGCAAAAAAATGCCCACGCAACGACTTCCTGTGTTTTATGAATAATATCTGATATAGTTACAATTACATACATTGCGATCTTCTTTTAACTTTTCACTGAACATTATTTTTTTTCCCGCCATCTGGTTCCTCGCACCATCGCTCTCCGCTTCTAACAATCCGTATCAGTTCGGTATTGTACTCCTGCATTATATTCCTGTAACAATTCACAAGATGGGCAAGGAGGAAGGTGGGACCGGCTTGACAAACACGTAGACATTTATTTCTTAAACGTAACATAAAACAACTTCACGTGCTGCTTCCCCGCAGACACGTCGAACACACACACACAGCTTCATGCGTCTCTCTCTCTCTGTCTGATGCTGTGTCCTCTCCTTAAATACTCCCATCGTCCCTCACTGGAAGGCGAGACTGGTGTGGCACACAGGTGGGACTCATTCACCACTTACTTCCCAGCCTCGCTCTGCCAAGACGCTGCTCGACCCTGACCTGCACACCACATACCCCCATTGCCAAACTCAGGCCGGGGAATTCTCCGGGCTGTGACCTACTCCCCCCCCCCAGGGAGGGAGCGTTGGCACGTCAGGATGGTCTCCCAGACACCCACACGTGCCTGGGATTGGGCAGTAAGAGACGGGCTCGCCGGCCCCAGACATGCTCTCGATTGGTCCTCAGCCACTCCTCCGCCCCCTGGCAGACAACAGCTGCTCCTCTGTCCCCTGGTGGACGGCAGCAGTTCCTCCGCCTCCCAGAGGATGGCAGTGAGTCCTCTATCCCCTGGCGGACATCAACGGCTCCGCTGTCCCCTGACGGATGGCAGCAGTTCCTCCGGCTCCTGGTGGAAGCCAGTGACTCCTCTGTCCCCTGGCGGATGGCAATGGCTCCTCCTACTCCTACCGGATGGAAGCGGCGAGGACTCCACGACAGCATATCTTTCCTCCTTCCCGGGTTTCAGCACCAGTGTAACCAACTCACAAGACGGGCAAGGTGGAAGCTGGGACTGGCTTAACAAACACGTAGACATTTATTTACACACACATTAGATAAATAGCTTTTCAGCCCAATACATAAACACACAGAGGTCCATGCGTCTCTCTCTCCCCGTCTGTTGCTGTCTCTCTCCTTAAATACTCCCACCGCCCATATATATATATATATATATATATATATATATATATATATATATATATATATATATATATATATAGCAACTAAGATAAGTCCTCTATCAGCTACAGAAAATGGCTTATTTTCTCATCAAGCAAACAGAATTAGAACTGATGCATTGAATTATTTCTTGTTCAACATTAAACAAAATCTGACAGGATATACCTCAGATTCAAAAACATTGTAGAGTTTAAGTATGCGATGAAATGCAAATAGCGTTTAAATTAACTGACACCATTCATAAACTTTCATAAACATTCATAAACCATTCAGCAATAGGTTGATCACAGGTTATGGGTGATTCTATGTTTATGTTTAAGGGGTATTTTAATTATTTTGATTCCAAAAAACACAACCAAAACAAACTTAGTTTTAAAGAATAAATCGAAACAAATTTAAACCTTTTTAGTGTCTTTAATTACTTAATCCTACTTTCTGTGTTTTGAAATGTTACATTTGAAGAATTTTTCCCTCACCCATCCTTTTGAACTGTTACATTTATATTAAGTATCAGATCAGATAAATTGTCCATTGCAATTTTTTCCTAAGAACATATTACATTTTCAATTCATTTGGTATTTACATATGTGTACAGTCTGGATTTTTTAAATAGTGATAAAAAGAAATGCTGTCCCTATTGCTGTTGTCATTACATCACGAAAGCATTTCAGAGAACAACTTTAGAGTTTCAAGTTATCATGAAAATGAGAAGTGACAATAAAGTTTCGACAATAGGTGTCCTGTGTACCAAAACACGGGACGTTCGCTGGGGTGGTGGTCGTTTCTTCACTTTAATAAGGAACGTGTTCCTTTCTGCTGTACCGTCAATGCTGCGCAATTCCTGCCACAGTACTGGCAGCTATTCCTGGTCCCGCAAATACGATCGATTCGACAGATGGTCGGATGACAAAACTGTCATTGAACACTTATAACTAATTTTAGCTAACATAGCTAAGGTGATTTTCATGTGGGTCTTACCTTCAAATGCTTCTTTAAATTATATGTAACTGTAATTTGATAACACTGGGTTTTTATGTTACTGAAATGGATTACAGTTTCATATTTTTTGTATCCTGATTACGTAGCACCATTACAAATTTTCTGTTATACCCCAAGCCTGCTCACAGGCTAGAAATAAATACACCAGAATCTAGTATAACAGATGTACATTAAACAAATTACTAAAGATTTAAATCAGAAATGTAGGCAGTGTTATGTGTTAAACTGAATGAAAAGAATTATAGGTAAAGGACCCTTTTCAAATATAAGGGTTTGGAATGTGGAAGTAAACTATAGCAGGGTAAACATCTATAAAGGTAAATGAAAAAAATATATATATATATATATATATATATATATATATATATATATATATATACAACATTACAGAAGGACTGACCTAACAAAGAATACAGACTCTCTGCGATTCCTCTCCACCTACTACTCCAGCGATCCCTCTAATCCTCCTCTCCTACAGGTCCAAATCACCTAAGTCATGGAGCTGACCGGTCCTTTAATGGAATTATTCAAACAAGACCTTCCTTTCCTGGATTACACCGTCAAAATCTGTCAACTTGCCACTTCCTCCACTGTCTCGGACCCCTACCTCTGTGCCATTTATGGAATGGGCTTAAACTTTCATCCCACAGCCCTTCCACAAGTGGAGAATCTTCTCTTTTTAGAATACGTACCAGCCACGCTGTCCCTACATCTCCTCTCACCTCTAACGTCCCACAAGGAAGACCCTCCTTCCAAGCCTGCCATAGTCAATGAGCCAGCGCCCACGCCTGCCCACGGTCAACAAGCCAGTGCCCATGCCTGCCACGGTCAACGAGCCAGCGCCCACGCCTGTAGCCTCGACCGTCCCAGAGCCAGTGCCTGTAGCCTCGACCGTCCCAGTGCCAATGCCTGTTGCCTTGACCGCCCCTGAGCCAGCTCTCACCAAGCTAATAGACCTGGACTTGCTCCCTGCCCTAGTTCACACCTCAACTACCCTTCATCCTCAGCTGGTTCCAGCCAGCTTAATGGACACTCTGGTTCCGTCCAGTACCCTGGCCCAGCCTCATCTGCTGGCTCCACTCAAGACACCACCTCCTCCTACTCCTGGTCAGCCGGTGCCCCCCAAGTCACCGGCTTGACCATTGACCCCTGAGTTTTCACAGGCAAGGGGATCTGTCGACCCTCCGACTCCACCTTGGCCCTCTGAGCCCTGGACTCCGCCTTGGCCCTCCGATCCCTCCACCGTGGGCCGTCAGCCTATCAGCGTCACCAGGGTCCTTGCTCTGTGGCCAACCCCCAGGCCCCCGGATCCATTCCCAGCCCCAAAGCCGCCCCCAGGCCTCATGATCATCCTCCTTGGATCCTTCTTCACCTTCTGTGTCACCCTACCCTCCTCATCTGTCTCTTTCATTTTCTTAAAGGACTCTTATTTTGAAGTTTTCCTCCAGACTACATCTCCCATGTTTCACTGCGCTCATCACTTGTTTCTTATTATCCTCACCTGTATTCCATTCCCTCATTAGTTCCTTTTGTATAAATATCCTCTTGTTTTGCCCATTCATTTGTCAGTCCTTGAAGTGTTACGTTATGCTTATGAAATGTTGCCTTGTGTTGTTGTTTTGTGATGTTAAGCTTTATA
Source organism: Myxocyprinus asiaticus (assembly GCF_019703515.2). Classification (NCBI taxonomy): domain Eukaryota; kingdom Metazoa; phylum Chordata; class Actinopteri; order Cypriniformes; family Catostomidae; genus Myxocyprinus; species Myxocyprinus asiaticus. The sequence continues at coordinate 7,281,416 of NC_059359.1, forward strand.
GTTTGTTCCACTCCTGCGTTTACTATTAAATTGAAAAGTATCTACTCCTGTGTCTCTTCCTCTTCCTCTCCATGACCCAACTTTACAGTTTTCTAGGGGTGGGTAAAAATATAGATTTTCCTATGCATCGTGATCTTCGTTTGAACAATCTCGATATTGATTCTTAAAACCCAAGATCTATCTTTTACTCTATGCGCAACCCTCCACTACAATGAGAGGAAATTTAGCACTATATGACCAATGTATATTGGCAACTGGCTGGTAAATGTTTAGATTTCACTTACCAGTGATTGTGTAGTACAGTGGTGGAGTATTCAGCAGCAAGATCCTTTCACTGCGTGTTGAGAGTAAAAGTTGTTCCGTGTAATGTATCCAAAGATCAGATCCACAAAGATCAAGATCATTTGTCATTAAATTATGTCTCAATTTAATACCCTTTCTGTTTATTACAGTCAGTTGTTGATCAAAAACAACAAAAAATAAATGCTTAATTCTAATCACGTGTAGGACAGATGAGATAAAGCCGTTCAGTTAACATGCGCCCATTTACATGCATCTTTCTTAAAAAGACATTACTGGTTTTTAACGTGTTCAACAAACCAATGTAAATACCTGTAAATAGTAAAAATTATGTTATTAAACAAACTTAATAAAAATAATAAAATAATGTATGTAATATATTATCATATTTATTGATTGAATACATGGATTTGTTCATTTTTAAAAGTTAAAGTGTGACCAAAATGATAAAAAAATAATAAAATAAAATAAGTAAAATTCATATTTTTGTAATGTACCTAGTAAGAAGGTCCCCAGTATATTTAGCAGCATTAGCTGGGAGAGACTTTCCCTTATATGTAAACAAAAGGGACATTATAACTGAAATATAACCATATGAATCGATATGGAATCGAATCGAAACCGGAATCGAATCAAGAGCTTCTGAATCGGAATCGAATCAAATTGGGAAATCTGTATCAATACTCAGCCCATATGTTTCAACAACTTTCCAAAAGAGAAAAAAATAAAGAGAGTCTGAAGAGAAAAAGATGCCAAATCAGCTGTCACTCCCTCAGCAGCTGTATTATAAACCTCATTGCAGCTATGATAACTAGCTTTTTAAGACTAATTCCAGGGTTATATAATACAAAGTATAATGTTATAAATGTATGCAAAATAATTAAAAATATTTAAAAAGTTTCCATGATTTTTGCTGCTAAATAAGGTGAAAATGCGTCATCACAGTCTGTAAAAAGGGTCCATTATAATTCAGGAGGGGAAGTACAAATAGCCAATTAGGATGAGGATTTACTTATGAGGTCATCCAATTGTTTGGAATACAATTTTCTAAAAAAAACAAAAAAATAATAACATTATCAACAAAGTTAAGGAAAGTCAGCTTTTAAAAGAATACATATTACTGTATTGAAAGGAACTGTGTAACGATTCTTCAATAATTCTCCTAAAAAGTAACAGCATACAGATTTGGAACAACATGACTATTGAATAAATATTGACTATTGTGAACTATTTGGTTTCTGTTGTCTTTCTAGTCGTTACCATTGCATTGAACTAAATTAAATAACTGATTTAAATATTGGATCAAATAACTGTTATTGACATGCTTGGAATGATCACAGGGAAGATGTTCAGATTATGGAGATAAATTCCTACCTGCAGAAAAAATGCAACTGTAATCCCTTATTCCTGGTTACTTATTCCGTCCAGGATCCAGAAGCAATTTCAAGCCACCAAGAAAGACAAATGGTCCAAATTGTCCTTCTCCAAGCATGTTCTAGTCTGAATTTTTAAGTTCCTTGCTTGTGTTTAACTTGAGAATGATTCCTGTCCGTCAGTAAGTCCAGTCCACTTCTATGAGTCAACAGATATGTGGATGTACACACCTGCGTGTCAAGCATGTTTGCCTGTATTCAAGTGTCTATGTGCACCAAACACTCTCAAAAGTCTTTGAAATTTCTCAGACTGAAGATCCACTTTTTAACCACAAAATAAATCCTTCTATAAAATCTTTTAATCTTATTTTCCCACAAAAAATCTTATATGCAATAACTAAAAACTCTGCATATTCACTTATATATATTTTTTAACTTTCACTAATAAACCAAAATTCTCATCGTAAGTGTCAATCTTAACTAGAGACATGCATATATGCATTTAACTGAATTATTGCAATCATATCTAGGCTAAATATCATAGTAATTTGGTTAACTTTAAGCTGGATTAATTATTATATAATGTATTTCGCTTATACTATTTTTCTGACTTCTATTTCGATTAAATATGCAGTCTAAAATGTATTTACCTACAAGAGTACTGAGAATTTGTTATGCACTAAATTGTTCTACAAAATATTTACACAAATGTTTGCATTATATTTATTAAAGGACAAATCCGGAGTGTCCAACTGTTAGAACTGTTCATGGGTCTCTTTTCTCCTTCTTGTCTCAGTCACTCTCTCCACCTCTGACAGAGGTTGTTCCTCAACAGAGTGTCTGACGGAGAGATCCTGGTCCCGGCAACGCACACCGGCACCTTTACGCACGACCCTGAACCGACAAACTGCTTCCCTTCTGCTTTTACCGCGGTTACCAACACCAGATCTGCGTTGAAACTCTCTCATGTTTTACTTGAGCGATATTTACAGTTTTTATTTACGTTTAGCGTTTTAATTGAGCTATCGATGATTTAAAGACTATGCAAGAACTTTCCCGCTGAATCACATTAAACAAAAGCATGCCCACACATGACTAATTAATTTATTCTAAGCGTTCACACCCAAAAACAGTAAAACACATGCATCCGATATGTGTGTGAGTGTAAAATGTGTGTGCGAGTTGGAGACAGACTTCTCCGCAGCTCCGTGCCGGTGACACTGATGCATAAAATCCTCAGAGCGCATGGAGTTCAGACGTTAAAAATGCAGCACAGGGTTTAAAATTCCCTTTAAATGATTTGTGCACAAAACTGATACACTGATAGCAATGAATTAAAGCTCCGGATGTGAAGATTCCTCTTAAGAAAATGACAGAGAGGTCATTGCATGAGGACTTTGCTTAAAAGCGAATCCGAAATGACCTCCCAAATCCTTTGGAACTCCGTCTTGCTGTATTCCGTCAATATTTTTGCTAGTTTCCAGTCATACGTACAAGAATATCATCAGCAAAGCAAAGCATCCTCTCATGCGATTGTCCTTGTCTTTACTGCGCTCTCACTCAGAGAGGAGTGGAGATGAGAGGAGAGGGGCTGAGCTGGACAGGGGGGTGGGGAAGAGATGAGATTTGATGGAGAGAACTTCATGTAAAAGCCTGGGGGCAAACTCTCTCTCTCTCTTTCTATCTTTCACTCACTCTTTCACTCTCTCAACACTCTCTCTCACACACACACACACACACTCACACACACACACACAAACTAGTCCGGGTGTGTGGATGTGATGCTTGCAGGCAGTCAGTGAGTGGAGAGGCTTCTAGAGGCAGGTTATGTGGGAGGAATGTGTGTAATTACACAACTACACAAGCTGAAGACAAATGACAATGTAGACGAAACTCTGAGAGTGCACATACAGTTAAGAGACACTGTTACCTGTACACTGGCTTTTATCTTTGCTATTAATTGTGTTATATAAGTAGATTTGTACATTTTCTGAAGAAAATGTGATTGATGTTTGCCTGTCTAAAAATGATCGCCATGAGTCTAGGGTGTTGTGGGTGGTTGCCAATGTGATTACTAACGTGTTCTAAGTGGTTTTTAGCACGTTGCTATATGGGTGCAAGGGTGTTCTGGGTGGTTTCTTACTCATGTTGTTGAAAGAGCCCATGCCCCAAGTCTGTGTATTATTCTGGTCCCTTTGGCTTGGGTCTATCCTTCAATCTAAGTCCACATCTACACTAATAAGTTCTGTTTCTTAATGTCATTGTTTTCCAAAGAATGTGGTACTGTAGAGCATTTTCAAAAGTCTCCATTTTCTGTTTCTTAACATCATCATTTTCCAAAGAATGTGGTACTGGAGAGCATTTTTTTTGAAAGTCTCAGTTGTCTGCTTCTTAATGACATAGTTTTCCAAAGTATTCAATACTGAAGAGCGTTTTCGAAATTCTCTGTTTTCTATTTCTTAACATCATCGTTTTCCAAAGTATGCTCGAGTGTAAGGAACTCGAGTGCATTCTCTTTTACGATTTTTGTTTCTTAATTTCTTTGTTTTCTAAAGTATGTGGTACTGGAGAGCGTTTTCGAAAGTCTCCCTTTTTTAAATTACACACCACAGTTTAATACTTAGAGTTAGGGGTTCGAATTCCTAACTATAAGCAACAGTAATAGTGATGCTTTCCATAGTTATATATGTATATCTTCTAAAAGTTTATTTTAAACAACTTGTAGGAGTACACTAGCATATAGATGGTCAGCAAGCTTCTAGACATGGACTAGATGTGGTCTTTAACACATCAACAATCACGCCCACATTGAATAAACGAGGCTTATTGATGCATTTAATCAAGAACGGTAATTTTCAGAAGTGCTCTGTGTAAATGATCAGCGTGTTATAGAGACATGTGTTTCCATGACAACCGCAAGCCCAAGCCTGGCCCACATGCCTGAGACAGCGAGCACTGAAGTTGAGCCATTGACGCGAGACAGAGCTGGACATATCTTCAGTGGAGAAGCATTTTAATTTATGACATAGATTCAATTTCTGATGACCAAGTACCTCTGAAGTATCTATCTACTATATCTTTTATTCCAGAAGATCCAGATAGGTAGAACACTATTTTTTGAAAGAATAAGATCTAAAACTCACTTTTATTCAGAAATGACTGTATCTATGTATTTGTTGTAGTTTACTTTGCATAGCTGAAAATACGTCTGTCTGCCTCATTAGACACCATGCATTAAATGGTACATTTGTGCACTTGTTAATTCAATAGGAATTTCCATTCAGCACTACTGTGACTATTTAAAATGTAAAAATGATGCAACTTGGATATTCTAATTACACTACATATGAAATCATTATTGTAATTAAACAAATAAAAGCATTATGCAAACTTATAAGATTTCAGTACTTATATTTTGTAGAAATAGAAAGGTTGTCTTTGCATAATAGCACATACAGCCATTCATCAGTTCTTCAAAAACCTCAAAAATGTATACAAACTGTAATATTTATACTCAGGGAGAGATGATAATTTATTATAATATGCTATATCATTATGTTAATTTAATGGTTTAAAAATTGAATATTCTTTGCTTACAAGTTGCCATTGGATTACATTACATTACAACCCTAAATGCATGGCGTACACTACATTCTCCCAAAATGCATCATTTTGAAAATCAAAGATGATGATTCTTGATTATATTCCTGTTTTGAAGTAAAAATACACATTAAGATTTTTTTTCCCTTTTTGACTTAATAATTCTTGCATCAGAAGGTTAAATCCATTTGCCTAGTGCTGAATTGTATTGCAACCAGGAGTCTCTTTTACTCATCATTCTTTCTCTTGCTTTTCTAAATTCCTCCCCTCTCTCTTTCATTTTTCCTTTCTCTCTTGCAGTCTGTCTGCTCTATAACTATTTCCATGGTTACCATCAGCGATCTTAGCCTAAGCTCAATGTACCCTTTCCTCTCTTGTATTTTCTTTCAGCTCCTCAATTTGTCTGACTGTGTTCATTAGCATACAATTACACCCATCTGAGAAGCTGCCTGCTTTAAAGAAACAGCCCAAAGCACAGGACAATTAAAGAGGAGATCTCTTGAGTATCTCAACTGTTTCTTGGAGTCAGACATGAGATTAATTGGAGAACAAATGAAGACAGTGTCGGATGGCTTACATATAAATGATTGCACATTATACTTGAATAATAAAAAGTATTTTTAACATAACAAAATAACACACTTCACCTCTAACATAACATAACTGACAACTCCATTAGTTCTCCAGAGTTACAAAAGGGCAACTTCTGAGTATCCAAAGCAGTACTTTCTGTTTCTTGCAGTACAAGACTTTCACTTAAGAACTACAACTGTCATATGTGAAACACTACAAACATGGTGATGAGACCGACAGCACATTATCAGTTTATCGAGTTTTTATAACTTAAAATCAACATTAAATGTTACGTAAGTTTAGTTGAATGATGTGAGGAGAAACTACTTTGTTCTCGCTGTAAGATGCTGAGCGGCTCATTAAATTGTGAACTGTCAAGCAGGTCCTTCTACAGTAATCGGAAAAGGGTACGAGTGATTTACAATTCCCACCTTATCATCATCATTCTTTTATGTCCATCTACTGTATTTGTATTGCTTAATGTGGATCCTTTTGTGTGTTTTTATGAGCTTATTTTGTCTACAATAATCTTGAAGGAAAAGTGTCAGCATCATATTGGTTAAAATGGGATTATCACTAACAGAAAATTTATCAAATTAACACAATTGTTTGTTCTTATTTTTTTAATTATTTTTTGTCATTTATTGCATCACTGAAATATAGTGGAGTTCAGATTCTCTTTCAAGGAACTGATGTAGTGATGTAAACTAGGGATGTGCAAAACTTTTCATAATAGACTAGCAGTCGGAGGGTTGTTTGAATGATTAGTCGACTAGTCGGTTAAGGACAATAATGTATAAATAGGCTCCATTATGTTCACGTTACCCCTATTAGAAACCTTTTAGAGGGATATATGGATGTTAAGTGCAGCATTTCAACATGGTAACGTCTTGGTTACTGTCGTAACCTCCGTTCCCTGATGGAGAGAACGAGACGTTGTATCGATGTAGTGACACTAGGGGACAATCTTGAGAGCCCGAGACACCTTCAGATCTTTGAGAAAAGGCCAATGAGAATTGGCGAGTATAATTTGCATGCCACTCCCCCCGACATACGGGTATAAAAGGGACGCTGGAATGCGGATTCATTCAGGTTTTTGCACTGAGGAGCCGAGACAAGATCCCGGCCATTACAGTGGTGTAGTTCAGCCTGTGGCAAGAGGGACACAATGTCTCGTTCACTCCATCAGGGAATGGAGGTTACGACAGTAACCGAGACGTTCCCCTTCTGTCACTCACACGACGTTGTGTCGATGTAGTGACACTAGGGGTCCCTATACGAAACGCCACAATGGCTGAACTGTGTTACGTGAACTGCTGATGCAGGTGTAGGCAAGCTACTGTGAGCGTAGGAACAGATGCACTTAGATTGCACGTAGCCTCCCCAGACGCCCCAAAATGTCATGTAATTCCCAACAACCCTGAGGGGGTGAAGGAGACGTATCTAGTATGGGAGCAGGCTGTGCCAGCCTTTTCTCTCTAAGTTTTCTCTCCATAGAAAATTAGATTCGGCTGGGGCCTTTAAATGCTCATAAAATGCGCCGGGGAAGGCGTTCTTTTCCGTTCTTATTCTTTCAGGGGGAAAGACCCCGTGGAGGCCACACCCTGCCCTGAAGGGGAGGGTAAAAAAGTGGTGAATACGTCATATGGGCCTAAGGCCACACATTGAAGAGGCGTGGCAGTAGGTCCTGCCCTTCGTAGGGAAGGAGCTCTACAAATGCAGCGGCCGGGGCAGAGAGCACTCTGCAAGGGGGCGGGCACGGACTGGGTCTGGTAAGCCAAAGCGATGGCATCCACGATCCAGTGGGAAAGCCTCTGTTTGGAGACAGCGTTCCCTTTCCGCTGTCCGCCGAATCAGACAAAGAGCTGCTCAGAGCATCTAAAGCTCTGTGTGCGATCCAAGTAGATCTGCAAAGCACACACCGGACACAGCAATGATAAGGCTGGGTCTGCCTCCTCCGGGAGCAGCGCTTGCAGGCTCACCACCTGATCCCTAAAAGGGGTCGTGGGAACCTTGGGCACATAGCCCGGTTGATGTGCCAATGCAGGCGAAGTCCTGTCCAGGAGCCAGCGGCTGCATGCCCGTTGCACACGGCGCCCCAGCCTGTCTTGGAGGTGTCCGTCGTAACCACGACGCGCCTGGACACTTGCTGTATGGGGACTCCAGCCCGCAGGAATGCAAGGTCTGTAAAGGGCTGAAAAGGCGGCGGCAGGCGGGCGTGAGAACCACACGATGTGTGCCGCGATGCCATGCGTACCTCGTGACTTGGGTCTGGAGCCAGTGCTGTAGCGGTCTCACATGCATATACCCCAGGAGCCTCTGAAAGTACTTCAGTGGGACTGACATTTCCCGCCTGGATAAGTTCAGGCAGTTCAGCACCAACTGCGCGCACTCGCATGTGAGGCGCGCTATCATTGACACCGAGTCTAACTCCATGCCGAGAAAGGAGATGCTCTGAACCGGGAAGAGCTTGCTCTTTTCCCAGTTGACCCGAAGAGTGCGCAATAATCAGCCAGTCGTCGAGGTAATTAAGTATGCGAATGCCCACTTCCCTTAATGGGGCAAGGGCTGCCTCTGCGACCTTCGTGAAGACGTGAGGGGACAGGGACAAGCCGAAGGGGAGGACCTTGTACTGATATGCCCGACCGTCGAACGCGAACAGTAGGAAGGGTCTGTGTCGAGGTAAAATCGAGACGTGAAAGTACGCGTCCTTCAGGTCTACCGCCGCGAACCAGTCTGGATGCCGAATGCACGTCAAAATGTGCTTTCGCGTCAGCATCTTGAATGGGAGTCTGTGCAAGGCCCGGTTCAGAACTTGCAGGTCCAAGATTGGCCGCAACCCACCGCCCTTCTTGGGAACGATGAAGTAAGAGCTGTAAAACCCCTGTCTCACCTCGGCTCTATCACGCCCTTCTGTGCGAGGACCGCGATCTCCGCGTGCAGGATGGCGGCGCTCTCGTCCTTCACTGACGTGAAGAGAACGCGCGTTCCTGGGGATGGGGCCTCGCGGCGGGGGGGAGCAGGAAGTGCCGCGTTGGGGAGCGGTGCTCCGACCCGAGGCAGTCGTGCTGAGGGGACCCTCGAAGCACTTACCTTGCTCCGCGCGCCCGACGTAAGGCAGGCCGGCGACTGAGGAGGAGGGCCTCTCAGGCCGTCCTCGAGTCCCAGGCTGCAGGCACTTGGTGTCCGGTAGCTGTGGGGATGGCGACTGTGAGCACTGGCGGTGTGACCCAAGGAGAGAGGAAACTGCATCTTTTTTTGACAATGTGGGTACCGCGAACAGAAAAGAAAAAGGGAACAAAAGATTTTCCTCCCGGCCCTCAACCGGGCAATGGAGTGGTCTGGCTACCAGCTCCGGAGTTCCCACAGACGTCTCGATCTCAGGGGTGCATGGGAGCCCTCCTGGGGGTCTTTGTGGCCGGCCGAGTAGCGGGGGCTTCCCTCTCCTGTGGGGGGCTCTACGCCATGGCCGAGGGCTGGGCTTGGGCTGGGGTGGAGCCGGTTGAGTTTGTGTCACCTTAGGGGGATGCCCTCGGCGAACAGACGGGGTGCGCACTCTTGAGCCGCGTAGGGGAAAGATATGCTGAATGGCCTCCATCTGTTGCTTCACCGCCGAGAATTGCTGGGCGAAGTCCTCGACAGTGTCGCTGAAGAAGCCGACCTGGGAGATGGGTGCGTTAAGGCCTTGTCCGCGTCCCTCCACAAGCGTGAACATCGTCTGCCCGAGTGCGCGCGCTGTGACCTTATTCGCACAGAGGGCGAGATTGGTCGCCGAGCACAGCTCTTGTAGCACATTGGGATCAGAACTACCCTTGTGTAGCTCTTTCAAAGCCTTGGCCTGATGGACCTGTAAGAGGGCCATGGCGTGCAGGGCGGAGGCGGCCTGACCAGCAGCGCTGTAGGCTTTAGTCGCCAGAGACGACGACGTCCTACAGGCTCGGGAAGGGAGTGCTGGGCGACTCCACCAGGTGGTGGCGCTCAGCGGGCACAGGTGTGCCGCGATCGCCTTATCCACCTGGGGTATCGTGGCATAACCCTTGGCCGCCCCACCGTCGAGGGTAGTGAGAGCGGACGAACTGAAGGATCGGGTTCGGGCAGCGAAAGGTGCCCTCCACGATCGTGTCAGCTCGTCGTACACTTCCGGGAAGAAGGGGACTGGAGCGGCGCGCCGAACCCAGAAACCAGTTGTCAAGTCACGAGTGCTCAGGGGCGGATGGAGGGTTCCACTCAAGCCCAACACTCGTGGCGGCCCGGGCAAGCATGGCAGTCAGCTCCACAGCAGCAGTCGAGTCCTTGGCGTCCGACATCACCAAGGCGTTCTCCGATGCAGCGATCGACATCTCATCCAGCTCACGAGCTCCGAAAGAGACATTAAGCTGGCACTGAGGCGAGCTGCCTGTCTCATCCCAGAACTGGACGTGGGCGGTCCGTGGGGGTTTACCCGGCGGAACCATACCCATTGAAGCCCCCGAATTGCCTTCAGCGTCAACAAGGGCGGCCTCGTATCCATAGGTAGAAGGACCTGCGGGGGGGACAGCTGAAGTGGCTTTCCCTCGAAAGAAGGAAAGCTGCAACCGCAACGTTGCCATGGTCATGTTCTCGCAATGAGAACATGAACCATCCACGAACGCTTCCTCAACGTGATTTTGGCCCAGGCACGTGAGGCAGTGATTGTGACTGTCAGAGGTGGAGAGGTAACGATCGCATCCAGGAACTGCACAGAGATGGAAGGGGATCTTTAAAAAAGATCTTTAAAAAGACGTTCAACATCACTGTGCCTGCTCTAATAGAGGAAATATACTCATTAGAGGAAATAAACTCTTTTAAAGCGCTGTTGAAGCGCCCAGGGGCGCAGTCTGCAGTGGAGTGCAGAGTGGAGAGAAAGCCGCTGGAATGCGCCATATATCCAACAGCACACGCTTCTGAAGAGGTGAATGGATCAGTAGTAGTATTCAGCTCGCTGAAATACATCCGCTCGGCTCTGAAGAAAAAAATCTGAATGAATCCGCATTCCAGCCTCGCTTTTATACCCATATGTTGGGGGGAGTGGCATGCAAATCTACTCGCCAATTCTCATTGGCCTTTTCTCAAATATCTGAAGGTGTCTCGGGCTCTCAAGATCGACCCCTAGTGTCACTACATCGACACAACGTCGAGTGAGTGACAGAAGGGGAACTAACGTATATTCAAAGCAAAGTGACAAAAATTCTTGCAGAAGGTTTTACTGTGCTGACTATATTAATTCTCACAATTAATTTGAGAATTGTGTCTCCCATTAAAACGAATTACTAAAATATTAATGTTAATAGTCGACCACACTAATCGACTAGTCAGTTGTAGGACAGCTAGTTGATTAGAGGACCACTGTAGCAAATCCCTAATGTAAACAGTATGTGACGCTGCCAAAGAACTGATCCAGCACAATGTCATTCAAGTGTTCTGTCTTTCCAACATGGTATAACATTCAAAATGTTCAAAGTAGATAATCCTAGATTTTTACTTCAGCTGATGATGAATAATAAGATCACATCTTTAACTTTAAATATAATTGTTATCTGTGTTATATTTCATTTGAGGCACATTGTGAACATCACACATTGAATAGAGATAATGATAGGAAAAGAGATAAGTTGCATCATTATATTAACACATCAGTGGCTCTCCACATGAAACACCCTGTGACGGATTTTTAATGACACACAACAAAGCATTGTAAGGTATCGTAAATAAAATGCAATGAAGAAGAATAAATGAGTGATAGTAAAAATGAAATGAGGTACATGCATGTCATAATAACTGCAACAGGATGATTGACAGGTCGGTGAACGGTGACATGATACAAGTGATTGAGAGTTTTTTGGTTTCAAAATGTGATTTTATGATGTGATAGTACTATGAATGTCATAAAATATATATATTTCGATTATTAATTGGCACGTTATTTTATTTTATCGATACATCTTTTAGGCATTGATATTTTGACATCAGCCGACGATTCAATTAGAAGACTAATTTGTGTGCTTTCAATTAACTGCTACTTGCATTCCAGTCAATGTAGTCTGACGTCATTGTGGCTTTGTGAGACCACAAGGGGGAGACATAACATTTACCAAAGCCGGTCGCGACATGGGCAAGGCACAGATATCACACACACAAGTTACGAGCTGATGGCAGTCCAAAGTTACAAAGGTTTTTGCAATTCTTCAAGAATGAACAATGTGACATTGATGAGTTTGCAGGTTAGTGTATGAAACTGGTGCAACTGTGCATACTGAACAATTAGAAATGGCAACATTTATTATGCTATTTCCCTGTATGTAGCTTTAAATAGGTCTTTCATTCAAACTGTTAAACCACAAAAAGGCATAACTGAAACTACATTGTGTAGGCTTTATGAAAGATACTTATACATAATATATCATCCAATAATGATAATCATTTTGGTCAAATTGAATGGAAAACTATGCGAGTTACGCTCCATGGCGCTGCACAATTTTTAACAGCCTCCGAAGACAGTGAACACATGGTGTGTGCGTACGTACCTTCATAGAAAATAATTGTTTTGAATTTTAGAAAGCAACATGTCATCCGCCAGACGCGTCCGGTTTGCCAACCCTTTAAAGGTTAGTCAAGCCAACTCTCTGAAGGATTTAGCATGTGAATGTGGGTATGATATATTGATAGGATATTTGTCTTGGTAGACTAGATCTGGTATGTTGCTGCTGCTGCAGAGCAAGCATGAAGGCTTGTTACTGCTAGAAAATCACATGCATACGGAGTTAGCATGTGGACATGCTGCTGCTGCACAATGAGACAAAATGCTGCATTGAGCATGTGTTACATGCTGCTGCACACATAGACATAAACAATCCCTTTTTAGCAGATCTAGGCAGGTGAAAGCAGGGGTGGAGGTGGGTTTCAGAGAAAAAGCTTAACCAGCTTAACTGCAAAATTGAGCCATTTAAATAAAACACAAGGAGAAAGACGCAAGATGATTGGCTACCCGATAACAAGTCAGAGAACCAATCAGCTTACGCCATGCAAGCAGACTGGCTTAACATGTCGCATGTGAGCAAGCCGATTGGCTAACAGATAACAAGTCAAAGTACCTATCAGCTTGTGCCACATAGAGTTGCATGGCTGAACTTTGGTCATTTGTGTTGAGAAATATATGAAAAGACAAAGACTACTGTGCAACGAGCAGCCCTAATTATATACACCAATGAGCCAAACATTATGACCACTCACAAGTGAAGCGAATAACATTGATCATCTCCTAACAAGACCACATGTCAAGGTCTGGGTAGATTAGATGGTAAGCAAACAATAAGTTATCGTAGTCAACGTATTGAATGCAGGAGAAATGGGCAGGAGTAAAGACCTAAGCGACTTTGACAAGGGCCAAATTGTTATGGCCAGACGACTGGGTCAGAGCATCAGCAGTTGCTCCCGGTCAGCAGTGGTGAGTACCTACCGACAGTGGTCCGAGGAGGGACAAACCACAAACCGGCGACAGTGTGTTGGGCGCCCAAGGCTCATAGATGCGCGAGGGCAACAAAGGCTATCCCATCTGGTCCGAACCAACAGAAGGTCTACTAAGTCAAAGAAAATTTTAATGATGGTTACGGAAAGAATGTTTCACAACACTTGTATGTATGCGTAGCCGCAGACTGTCAGAGTGCCCATGATCACTGTCATCGGCCTCATCCAAGATGATGATGAGTCTGCATACAGAAGGGAGGTTGAACAGCTGGTTGTCTGGTGCAGTCAAAACAACCTTGAGCTGAATACGCTCAAAACGGTGGAGATGATTGTGGACTTTAGGAGGAACATCCCAACACTGACCCCCCTCACCATTCTAAACAGCACTGTGGCAGCAGTGGAGCCATTCAGGTTCCTGGGCACTACCATCTCACAGGACCTGAAGTGGGAGACACACATTGACTCCATTGTGAAAAAGGCCCAGCAGAGGTTGTACTTCCTTCACCAGCTGAGGAAGTTCAACCTGCCACAGGTGCTGCTGATACAGTTCTACACAGCGGTCATTGAGTCTGTCCTCTGCACTTCAATAACTGACTGGTTTGGTTCAGCTACAAAATCAAAAGGACAATTCGGACTGCTGAGAGGATTATTGGTTGCCCCCTGCCCCCCCTTCAAGAACAATTCACTTCCAGAGTGAGGAAAAAGGCTGGAAAAATTACTCTGGACCCCACTCACCCTGCCCATTACCTTTTTGAACTATTGCCTTCTGGCCAATGCTTCAGAACTCTGAGCACCAGAACTGTCAGGCACAGGAACAGTTTTTTCCCTCAGGCTATCCATCTCATGAACAGTTAAATTGCCCCATTGAGCAATAACTATGTGCAATACACAGTTTAGTCTTTTTTATATTTATCCAACACATCCAACCTCTTCTGCCATTTAATTCCTCTGAAAAAAAACAAAAACATTTGCACTGTACATAACAGATTTGTATTTGCACTGTACATAACAGATAACAGATTTGTATTAGATTGCACAACGTATGTGTATGTGTTTAAGTATGTACAGGTGCATCTCAATAAATTAGAATGTTGTGAAAAAGTTCATTTATTTCAGTAATTCAACTCAAATTGTGAAACTCGTGTATTAAATAAATTCAATGCACACAGACTGATGTAGTTTAAGTCTTTGGTTCTTTTAATTGTGATGATTTTGGCTCACATTTAACAAAAACCCACCAATTCACTATCTCAAAAAATTAGAATATGGTGACATGCCAATCAGCTAATCAACTCAAAACACCTGCAAAGGTTTCCTGAGCCTTCAAAATGGTCTCTCAGTTTGGTTCACTAGGCTACACAATCATGGGGAAGACTGCTGATCTGACAGTTGTCCAGAAGACAATCATTGACACCCTTCACAAGGAGGGTAAGCCACAAACATTCATTGCCAAAGAAGCTGGCTGTTCACAGAGTGCTGTATCCAAGCATGTTAACAGAAAGTTGAGTGGAAGGAAAAAGTGTGGAAGAAAAAGATGCACAACCAACCAAGAGAACCGCAGCCTTATGAGGATTGTCAAGCAAAATCGATTCAAGAATTTGGGTGAACTTCACAAGGAATGGACTGAGGCTGGGGTCAAGGCATCAAGAGCCACCACACACAGACGTGTCAAGGAATTTGGCTACAGTTGTCGTATTCCTCTTGTTAAGCCACTCCTGAACCACAGACAACGTCAGAGGCGTCTTACCTGGGCTAAGGAGAAGACCACTGTTGCCCAGTGGTCCAAAGTCCTCTTTTCAGATGAGAGAAAGTTTTGTATTTCATTTGGAAACCAAGGTCCTAGAGTCTGGAGGAAGGGTGGAGAAGCTCATAGCCCAAGTTGCTTGAAGTCCAGTGTTAAGTTTCCACAGTCTGTGATGATTTGGGGTGCAATGTCATCTGCTGGTGTTGGTCCATTGTGTTTTTTGAAAACCAAAGTCACTGCACCCGTTTACCAAGAAATTTTGGAGCACTTCATGCTTCCTTCTGCTGACCAGCTTTTTAAAGATGCTGATTTCATTTTCCAGCAGGATTTGGCACCTGCCCACACTGCCAAAAGCACCAAAAGTTGGTTAAATGACCATGGTGTTGGTGTGCTTGACTGGCCAGCAAACTCACCAGACCTGAACCCCATAGAGAATCTATGGGGTATTGTCAAGAGGAAAATGAGAAACAAGAGACCAAAAAATGCAGATGAGCTGAAGGCCACTGTCAAAGAAACCTGGGCTTCCATACCACCTCAGCAGTGCCACAAACTGATCACCTCCATGCCACGCTGAATTGAGGCAGTAATTAAAGCAAAAGGAGCCCCTACCAAGTATTGAGTACATATACAGTAAATGAACATACTTTCTAGAAGGCCAACAATTCACTAAAAATGTTTTTTTTATTGGTCTTATGATGTATTCTAATTTTTTGAGATAGTTAATTGGTGGGTTTTTGTTAAATGTGAGCCAAAATCATCACAATTAAAAGAACCAAAGACTTAAACTACTTCAGTCTGTGTGCACTGAATTTATTTAATACATGAGTTTCACAATTTGAGTTGAATTACTGAAATAAATGAACTTTTCCACGACATTCTAATTTATTGAGATGCACCTGTATGTGTGTGTCTGTGTGTGTATGTACGTATGTGTATAACTATTTTTTATTATTATCTATGTCTTGCTGCTGTTTTTGTATTGTTTTTGTATTGTTGTACACTGGAAGCTCCTGTCACCAAGACAAATTCCTTGTATGTGTAAGCATACTTGGCAATAAAGCTGATTCTGATTCTGATTCTTCTTCTGATTCTGATGACCACTGTCCACCGTCGAAAGTGCCTACAATGGGCACGCGAGCATCAGAACTGAATTGTGGAGCAGTGGAAGAAGGTCGCCTAGTCCAATGAGTCCCGTTGTCTTTAACATTACGTGGACGACCATGTAAGTGTGATGCTCTGGGCAATGTACTGCTGGGAAACCCTGGGTTAGCCATTCAGGTGGATGTCAGTTTGACACGTGCCACCTACCTAAACATCGTTGCAGACCAGGTACACCCCTTCATGGCAATGGTATTCCCTAATGGCAGTAGCCTCTTTCAGCAGGATAATGTACCCTGCCACTCTGCACGCATTATTCGGGAAGGGTTTGAGGTACACAATGAAAAGTTCAAGGTGTTGCCCTGGCCTCCAAAGTCCCCAGATCTCAATCCGATTGAGCATCTGTGGGATGTGCTGTACCAAAAAGTCTGTTTCATGCTGGCTCCACTTCACAACTTACAGGACTTGAAGAATCTGCTGCTAATGTCTAGGTGCCAGATACCACAGGACACCTTCAGGGGTCTGGAAAATCCCAGGAATCAACAGTTACAAAAATACTCAAACCAGCCCATCTGGCACCAACAATCATGCCACGGTCCAAATCATTGAGATTACATTTTTTCCCCATTCTGATGGTTGATGTGAACATTCACTGAGCTCCTGACTTGTATCTGAATGGTTTTATGCACTGCCGCACGACTGGCTGATTAGAAAATAGCTTGGATGATTGTTGGTGCCAGATGGGCTGGTTTGAGTATTTCTGTAACTGCTGATCTCCTGGGATTTTCACACACAACAGTCTCTAGAATTTACTCAGAATGGTGCCATCCAGCGAGCGGCAGTTCTGTGGATGGAAATACCTTGTTGATGAGAGAGGTCAACGGAGAATGGCCAGACTGGTTCGAACTGACAAAGTCTACGGTAACTCAGATAGCCACTCTGTACAATTGTGGTGAGTAGAATAGCATCTCAGAATTGTGGGTTGGTGCTGTTTTGGCGGCACGAGGTGGACCTACACAATATTAGGCAGGTGGTTTTAATGTTGTGGCTGATCGGTGTAGATAATCATTTGGAACCTCTGTGCAATATGAGAAAACAGCATCAATCCCAAACCTAGATAGTACATCCCAATACTTGCACACTTTTTTGCTACACACTAAAAACTATACACTTTTCCATCACAAAAAGAGTACATACTTTAAGGGCATAGTATAAGTAGGCGAATTGATACGCAGCAAATCTCTTCCATCAGTGGAATTCTCGTCGTAACCAGTGCAATCAATGCAGAGAATTTAACAAAGCACTCATCATCACTACAGTTCACAGATAAAAATTCCGCCCACCTCCCTCAATTTCACCACCTACTGGGATCAACACCAAACAGCAGCCCGGCAAGACGAACACACATTGATACAGATCAGCCACACACAGGTCTGCACCAGGCCTGTGTGTCTCACACCTCGAGAGTGAAAAATCACAACCAGAGGACAATTTAATTGCTCAAAGTTTGCTCTTTCTTAACCTAGAGTAGGAGACTTAAAGGAATAGTTCACCCTAAAATAAAAATACTGTCCAATATTGTTCCAAACAATTGAAATGTCATTTATAAATACAGCCTACTTATAATTCATTGAATACTGAGAAGTATTAATAAAACTGTTCAAATCTAATTAAAATTAACTATTTTATTCAATATTTGTGACTGCTTTGTATTTTTTAAATTTTATTATTAGCATAAGTTTAGCAACATGCTAACGCCAAACTGTATTTAACTAAATTAAGTCTCTCATGCAGAACCATTCCTACGTATATGATGCAGACTAGATGCTGCCTATGTACAGTGTTCTAAATCAGTCACTTCTGAGGTTCCATTTCAGTTAGAGGCAGCTGCCTATGTAGACAGTGCACAGCAAGTCAAACATTAGGTTTTAAAGCAGCTTTGCTGTCTACTTCAGCATCTTGGCAAATCTGAGCACAGGTTGAGATCTCTTCTGGAACTCTAAGTATTTAAATAAATAAGTACATCATTTCCATTTAATCCCAGTGCTGTCTAGGAGACACAACTGGTATATTAGAGAGATCTCCTTTGTTATTTTTCTTGTCTATGGGTGCAAATGAACTGCTTTTAATGGTTGTTAGCTTCACCAGTTCCTTCATCTGTGAAAATGAATTTCTAAACAAAATTCAGACACCACACACACACTGTTCAACATATGATTACATTCAGTGTTCATAAATAAAAAATGATGACCCCCCCCCTCCCTTCACCTTGTCATGGTTGCAACACTAATGTAATCTCTTTCTCCGTGAAAAGGTGCACTGCTGGATTACGTAACAAGCCCTTTTTTCCCTTCTAATCTGCCTTCGCTGTGTGCGGTACTCATTTTGAATCCTAGCAAACAAGCTATGCAGAATGCCAAAGGGACAATTATGCAGCTAAACATATCAACCACATGGTTTTATTGCTTTTTCTCCACCAAAAAGCCACTTTTTGGTGTCGATTCAACCCTTGTACATCCTTAGTCACATACTTCGCTCCAAGGGAGAAGGAATGGGATGCTCGTAGTGACCAAATTGAATTCCTGTGTGGATGTCTGACCAATCAGGACCCAGATTCTGACCTTTAGTGAACCACAAGGAGAGGACATTATTACTCGTGACATTTGCACACATATCTTGGTGGTTTTTTTGCCTGAGACTGTGACTGTCATTTCACATCAGTTCATGACAGACAACATGATAATGAAGAAGATGACAGGAAATTATATTTTGTCTGGAATAAATTACACAATTGACAACCTATTTGAGGTAACTGGATGTGACAGGTATATTAAAAGAGGGAAAGCCAGTGATACCACTGTATCATCTTTTTTCATACAATGAAAGTGAATGGTGACTCAGGCTAAAATTCTGCCTACAGTAGCATCTCTTTTTGTGTTCCACAGAAGAAAGAATGTCATACAGATTTAGAGAGACATGAAGGTGAGTACATCTACGACAAGTAACTATCCCTTTAAGCTGTGATAGAAGAAAGTTTTTTAACACCGAAAATATTACACACTTCACCTTTGAGAATAAATGTGACAAGCAGGCAGCAGGTTGTATGTGACAGACCAGATAAGGCAGGATACACATAACAGCAAAAACTGGCATCAGTCTGAGCAAGAGGAATGATGGTGAAATGAGGACACATTTGAAGCGTGCACAGTACCACCTGGCTAGGCCCTGTGCCAAGACTGTTGTGTATACTGGCAGTGCCATGCATATGCACGTGTGAGCACACAAATGCATGCCTACACGCATGTGAATATTACTTAGCTGTTGGCTTCTACTTGCACACTTAAAAATCACACACTGTTAAACACAACTGACACAAAATGGCGACTTTATCGTTT
The DNA here is from genome assembly GCF_019703515.2 of Myxocyprinus asiaticus. Taxonomy (NCBI): domain Eukaryota; kingdom Metazoa; phylum Chordata; class Actinopteri; order Cypriniformes; family Catostomidae; genus Myxocyprinus; species Myxocyprinus asiaticus. The sequence continues at coordinate 7,300,981 of NC_059359.1, forward strand.
AATAGACATGCATGCACAATTACTGTCGCACGTGGTCAAAGACATTAATCTGTTTTGGCATGCAGCTCGACACCCGGGGTGTAAATCTGAGAGTGCAATTCTTGTGAAGCCTTTTGCACAGTGCAAAGCAATGCAAAAAAAAAAAAAAAAAAAAAAAAACAGTATTTTTGTCTTATTTTCCAGTAAAAATATCAAAACATCCTTACAACAAGATATACTTCTGGCAAAATTACTTAAGTTATTAAAGGGGTAGTTCCATTAAAACATTTAAATTCTGTCATCATTTACTTACCCTCATGTTTTTCCAAAACTCTATTGACTTTCTTTATTCCACGGAACGCAATAGAAGATGTTAGGCTGAATGTTGAATTTACTGTATGGAAAAAAGATGCAATCAAAGTAATTGTGCTGCAAATCAACTTTTGCTGCATCGTACTCAAAGTAATTGTGACTGGGCTGTCATTGTACAAATAATATTTTATTTTGTGTTCCTCAGAAAAAAGAAAATCAAATGAGTTTGGAACAACAAAATTCTCAGTTTTGGGTGAATTATCTCTATAATTCAAAGGTGAAAAAAGTAAATATTTCGTACTTCATTGGTAATTTTCTTTTTTTCATTGTAAGCATAAACTTCACTAAATTATGTCACATTTATCTAAGAATAAGGCTTAATATGTTTCACAGTTTTGCTTATCAGGTAAATGCATCTTGTTTTAAAGAGATTAACCAGAAGATATGGATTAAACCACTCAAGTCGTATAGATTAAAAGGGCCATGAAGCGCTCTTTTTTATAGTTTTATTATCTTCCCTGAGGTCCACTGATAATGTTAGTAAAGTTTTTTGCATTAAAACAGTCATAATTTAGTAATATCTGATTATTTTGCCCCGTCTCTGGCCTTCTGTCAGCACCTCCTTAAAACTTCAACGTAAATGGCCACTGTTATGATTGGCTAATATCGTGCAGCCCCTCAAATAAAGCCATTTTTTAAACTCAATCGGAAGAAAATGAATAAGCAAACATTATAAAACTGCATTTCAGGGTTGACACAACGCATATCCAACACTTTGCATCCGAATATATTAAACTGTTCATTTCAAGCACAACTGTTAACACTCACACCCTGTCTACACCAGACGCGAGAGTCGCATCAAAAGCAATAGAACCCATTATAATCAATGATGCTGTCTACGTGGCAGCACGTCACGTCAACGGTAAAAAGATGTCCCGTTCCATTTTGCACTGCACGCGCCGGAGCTACTACTGCCAACAACACAAATAAATGGTTTAGAAAGTTTGTGTTGACACACCCGGTGTAGAGAGCCTCAAGTCATTTCGTCGAGTCGCGTCAATGGATGCGCCCGGTGTAAACAGGGTCTCAGCACCATAAACTATCAAACAGTCATGACATGTAAAATTTCATGAATGAAACGGTTTACTCACGGTTTTTGTGATCAGGTCCAAGTGTTTTTAACTGCCCCATCCTTCAATTACTCTTCCTTTGCAAAGCTTGAATCGTATCATGACTGGTATTATATGAGCCGAACATACAATCCACGCTAAAATACGCTGAAGACACATCCATTTTCCAGTATTATTCCTCATGTTTTCATACACCAGCAACTAAAAATAGCGCAGAGCGGCGAAAGAACACATCCATGACGAACAAGAGGCAACAGTTGAATGAAAGAGAATTGCTTCTCCCTTTCAGAGTTGTAACTTGACACCGCGTCTTTTAAAAGTGGCACAAGATATGTATCAAGCAGTCAAAGATATCTGTCTGGTGCATGAATATATTAAAAAATAATCTAAAATTGTCCAGATGGGTCCGCTTTGGTGTTTTGATTGGAATAGTTAGGGAGCCTACACACTAGAGTTAACGCTGCATCAGAGAATGCTGCAAATGCATTGATTTCAAAGGGGATGGTGCGTCAGAATTACGGTGAGGGAAAACGTGAATTTTCCGATAGTGAAGCTCCGTAATGTGACCAAAATTGGAGAAGATTTCAACTTTTGCTGCATCGCACTCTGGTGTAGGCATCTGTTGACCAATGGGAATCTCAGAGAGGCGGGACTAGTTGTGCAGTGAAATGAAAAAAACATGGCGGACAAATTCAAACAAGCAGTGTATTCATTCACTGTTCTCTATTATCTTTCTCTGTCAGGCTAAAAAGATAGTAATTGTGGAGAGAGAGCCTGATGAAGAGTTTCAATGTTTACTGGTAGCCATCTCTATCCGTGACTGCCTCTTCCCTCTGTGGTACACGCCTTCTAAACTGAGCTTTCGCAGTTCTCTAGGGAGCTTTCCCTAATGTGTAAGCGCCCTTAGCCACACAAGGCCTGCTCTCTTGACTTGATATGCACGCCAGTGGGCGGGGCCAAGGGTACAATGATGCATGTTGTGGGATGTGTAAATACAAATGAGCAATGTTTCATGATGTCAAGAACAGACAGATTTCAAAACGAGACGTTTCAGCAGGGTGGCACCTATAAATGCTTTTTTTAAACTGGGGAGGAAGTTTTGAGTTCTGAAATTTACAGTTTTTTATAGTATAGTTACCTCTTATATGTCTAAATATCAAGGAAAATTTGATTCTCCATTTCATGACCTTTCATTTTATGCTTCTTTCATGTCCTTGGAGCCCCTTGACTTTCAAAAAAAGGCCTCATACATCCTTCAAAAAATCTTTGTTTGTGTTTTGCAGAAGAAAGTAAATGATGGGAGAATTATTTATTATAGCTGTCCCTTTAAGAATTTTTAGATATTTTACTGTAAAACAAGACAAAAAATACTGATTAAGAAGATTATTTTTGCACAGTGAATGTGAAAAAAGGGGAGATAAGAGGCAAGCTGTAACGTTCCATCTCAGAATGTATCTGCACCAGTGAGGCCACAGTGCTGCAAGCACATCATCATTTAGAGCACTAATGGCTCTAGTCTTCATGATGGAGGAAGGCAGCTGGAGAAACTGCAGTCTGCATCTCAATATGCCTACTTAATGTATACTGTGCACTGAAAGTATGTACTTTAATTTCTGTTCTAAAACTTAGTGAGCTGCCTCGCTGTCTGCTGCCTACATAGGTAGCTGCCTTCCAATACAGTATCCTAACCAATACCAAACCTCATAGGGTTTCATAAGTTCTCCAACCTTAGTAGAAAACAAAGCTTTCTGAGCTGCCATGCTGTCTACCTTCTCAGTGACTGATTTGAAATGCTCTGAATAGGCAGTAACCTATTTACACTGTACATTTTAAGTTAGCATGTTGCTAAGCGAACAACATAATACTCTAAAACACATAAAAATTAGGGTTGTCAGTCTAAAGATTAAAATTTTTAATCACGATTAATTGCATATTTTTTGTAGTTAATCGCAATTAATAGCAGATTTTGAAAATGCTGAAATTTGACACCATAGATATTTATTTTCCTGACAAAATGCATTTATTTCCATCTAAGGAAAGAAAACAAAACAATATGTATAAATATAATGCCTTATTAACATTTTTCAAATAAAGCCTTTCACAATATAATGTCACCTATTCAAGTAACATTAAATGTTAATGTGGGGGGGGGGGGGGGGGGTTTCCCCTTTTTCTCCCCAATTTGGAATGCCCAATTCCCAATGCGCTTTTTAAGTTCTTGTGGTTGCGTAGTGATTTGCCTCAATCTGGGTAGCGGAGGATGAATCCCAGCTGCCTCTGCGTCTGAGACCGTCAACCCATGCATATTATCACGTGACTTGTAGAGTGCGTTGCCACGGAGACATAGCGCGTGTGGAGGCTTCAGGCCATCCACTGCGGCATCCACGCTCAACTCACCACGCGCCCCACTGAGAACGAACCACATTATAGCGACCACAAGGAGGTTACCCCATGTGACTCTACCCTCCCTAGCAACCGGGCCAATTTGGTTGCTTAGGAGACCTGGCTGGCTGGGATTCAAACTAGCAAACTAGTGAACTCCAGGGGTGGTAGCCAGTGTCTTTTACCACTGAGCTACCCAGGCCCCTCGGGAGGTTGACTTATTGAAAGAATTAGTCCCCATAGGATGAGTATTCATTCATATTTTCATTCATATTTCTATATTCATAATTTTACATTTACAATATTCATCTTATAACATTATTTATGCATTTGCAACTGCTGTGTAAAAGCATTTATTCCTGCTCTGTGAAAATCCACCTAATTGCCACTTTAGATGCAGCTTCTGTGCCATCTTTGCTGTGTAAAGATGGCTTTAGTCCCCAAAGGTTTAGTATTCATTGCAATGGGCATTGAATCTCTCATCCTCCACAATATGAATCTGCCAGTAGACTGTGACTATCCACTTTCCAACAGCAATCCTGAAGCTGCATTCATGATTTGTATCAGAGCGTCAACACCAGCGTCCAGCGCCGCTCTGAACTCCACGGGAAAAGCGAAGTGATAGTTAAGACTCGCCGTGCTCCAGTGGTAATTAAAATGTGCTTTACATAGGCTGGAAATACTTGATGTCTATCGCAAGTCCCATCTAGGCTTGTTTTGTACATCAAATAATAGCGCTAAGAGGTCCTTTCTCCATCATTTTATCACAATGAAGCGTTGTTGTGGTGTGTCCATCAGTGTATTGAGTCCGGGCGGACACATCGACACATTACAAAGTTTCTGCCCTCCCAACAAGTGTTTATGCAGGTTTATACTGTATGAATGGTAAATGCGTTAATCATGATTAAGAAATGTTTAATAATTCAGCAAAATTAATTCTGACAGCTCTAATAAAAATACATAGCACACACAAATATTGGGTTTAATAGTCATTTTAAACGGAATTATTTTCATCAATACTTTTTAGAAGGGATGCACCGATATCAATTCTTTTGGCCGATACCAATTTTAACAAAAAACTATGGGCCGATTATGCTACCGATACCGATATTTTGCAATGTACCTTGTTTTGTCATCAGATAACTGTTTTACTTAAGAATGCTTAAAACAAAAGCTTTTTCACTGTTCTAACAGTAAATAATTTCCATGAATATGGATTGGACCTGTTGAACACATGATAGGCCGAAATTTTAAAAAGAGCCACAGTAATAGATACATACAAGATAAAAAAGATAAAAAAGATACAACAAATGACTAAATATGATAACATGATGATTTCTATGAATTTTTTGCTCATTTTTTATTTCTGTTTTTTGCAGTTTAGAACGCAGCCTTTGAGGTTTCCATATTGCCATATTGCAATTTAAATTTTAATTCAATCCATCATGCAGCATTAATGGATATAATACTGATAAGTATCTCAAAAGTCAAAGCCTGCTTGCACGCAGTTTGGAGCGATTCCCTCATCATGTAGCCTATAAGTAAGTGCCGCTTTGACAATTGTCATGTCCATTTATAGTGTTTTTTCCACATTAACATGAGAAAAAGACAGAATAAAAATAAAATATTACATGTTCTTAGGAGTGGCAACCCTTCTACATATTGTGGCTATTATTATTTGTGGATTGTGCATTTGAATTTTGAGTTTTTACAAATTGTGTTACTAATTAATTATAAATAAACCATCGGTTTTTCATATCAGCATTTTCATGCTTATTACCAGTATGACATTAGTTTTAATTTGGTCAATAATTGGCTATAAATATCACAGCCGATACATTGGTGCATCCCTGCTCTTTAGTATTGAATGAAATATTAGTATATTTATAATCAATTTCTCTCATCCGCCATCTTGAATACATTTGTTTTACTTAGCTTGGCATAATGTATTCAGAAATTGCCATTACTGTGCAGGAAACATCCGATACTGCCTTAGGGGCTGTTCAGATCGAACTTGTTCTTAGTATAAAAAAAGCAATACACAGCATAACCAGTCAAACAGAACGCAGCATTTTTAACTGTTCAAGTTATTTTTAACCTGAAACGGCATCTAAAAAACATGGCGCTCCAGTGCGAGACTAAATATTAAATATAGAATAAACAGCAATATACAACGCAACAGTCAAAGACATCCATGTAGCCTATGTTTACATAGGAAAACTATTTTAAAAAGCGTGGATGGATGTTAAAATTATTTGTTGAAAATAGACCCTTAGAATTTATTCAAAATTAGGTATCGCAGGAAGCTAACTTATGAAGCCGTAAAATTTTGCCTATGAAGGCAGCTTACTAGGAAATGAAACAGAGCATTTTTGAGTTGGGAAAATACATACAGTATTTCCCACTACCGAATGTGTTGCAAAGGAGAATGCATTATGTCCAGTTAACAACCTGAGATTTACAGATTTCTCATTCCTCGATTCATTTTCACTACCCTTGATTCATTATTATTCATTTAGTTTAATTTCCTGTCATTTATGCTACCCAAACGAATTGGCAAGACACGAAGCAGCGGTGCGTCGTTGAAGACGTGCCAGTCGTGGGTCTTTCGTGCAGAGAGCTCTGCAGATGGTTTTTGCATAATGATGCATGTAGTAATGTGAAGTTAATGCAAGTCGAACGTATCCCTTTTGCAATTTTCCTAACCGTATCTTTATTAAAAGTATCACTGACACTGTTCCTTGAGGACTATTTTTCAAGTAAGAAGCCTATTAAGGAAGCAATACACACAGCGATTCAGGGACTTCAGATTTAGGGGTTTGAGATGGTGACAATATTGTAGGATGTGTTGGACTACATCAGTGGCTTTCAAACTGTACAATGCAAAGTTGTACAAACCCTCTAATTCTCAGATGGGGCGTAAAAATTAGTAAGTAGGTCGCCAGAATGGCTGGAGGAAAGTGGCAAAAAATTTTTAATTAATTAATGAATGAAATGAATCTATTAATGAAACGTTTTAATGTATTATTCTTTTCCCATCATCTCTGTTTCTTTTTGGACACAATGGCTTCTGTGCTCAAGGTAAGAGAGAAAATATTGCTCAGCTTGAGCCTTGACATACTGTTTTCTAATTGAAAGGCAGAAACTGTTTCTGACAGCCGAGCAACAACATCAGCCTGAAGGATGACAATAAAAAATGACATATAGGTTTACCAGAAAAACAACATTGCAGAAAAGTCAGTGAATGGATGTTATTGGACCGAATGAAGAAATCTAACCAAAGAAAACATACTACACTACAAAACAAATCATTGCATACATTACATTTAATCTGTGTAATTTGTCTTCAGTTGAAACTCTTGCCAAATGCTGATGGAATTTTACAGTGTGTGGAGAGACTGTCAAAATCCTAATGTACAAATGAATGCAGCAAGTGTCTCTGATAATGGTAAAAAAAACTAAATTTCCATCCCAGGAAATTAGTTATTTTACTAATATCCTCTCAGAAAAAAATATGACTATTTTGCACTTTTAAATGTCTTTACTTTTGGCAATTCGATCAAACAAATGTCAAAGAAGAAATACAAATTGTGGCTCTAATATTTCCAGTTCATATGTCACATACAATATTCTGTGCAGTGTTCTATTGTATACTGCACATTTTGCCAGATGTAGTAGGTCACCCTGGTATTTTATGCATTAAGAAAATGGCAACTTTTTACAATATGGTTCCATTTGTTAACATTAGCTAATGCATTAGGTATATTTAACTAACAATCAACAATATACAGTATTTTTACAGCATTAATCTTTGTTAATGCTAGTTAATTAAAATACAATTGTTCATTGTTAGTTTATGTTAGTTCATAGTTCAGTAATTCTCCATCATCAACTTGTGATGTAAAACAATTATTATATGTTGAAATTAACATTATTCAAAATTAATAAATGCTGTAAAAGTATTGTTCATTGTTAGTTTACGTAAACTAATGTTGTTAACAAATGGAACCATATTATAAAGTGTTACCAAAAAGATTCACATTTACTCTAAAATATAAACTGCAAAAATAGCAAGAGTAGTATGATAGTACGCTATTCTGTACATAGCCTGCAATATGTTTGGAATGGAATACTTGCATAATGCAAAGTATGTAGTGTATATTGCCTACTCCAAATATTATATCTAAACAACATTCAATGATAAACATTTCAAATGGTAGTATGCTACACTGTTGTCACATGACCTCAATAGGTTGCATGTTTAATTCAGCAACATGCATCTAGTATCATCTCCAAAATAAATTTTGATTCAATTTTAGGCCCCATTTTAAAAGTGCTAGTGCTAAGCACAGGACTATGCTTTTAGTCATAAGTGCAAAGTCATTGGGCATGGCCATGAAGTTTTGGTATTTTCGTGCAAGCATGCGCTTAGTCTAGACGCAAGTGGGTTAGGCAAAATTACGTGCGCAAAGCTCTAAATGGGCTGGGCCAATTGCAATTTGAATCTGTGGCTCTTCTCTGGCACCGTCTGCATCCTTTTATACTGTATAGTCCATTCCCTCAAGCACCAGCGAAATAAACGCTGAAAATGTGGTCCTTGTCAGGATTTGTAAGCTCCAATATTTTATAGAGAATGTAATTATTATTAATCATTTTCATCTACTGACACTCAAATCATGGCTTGTATTAGCAGTGATTGTATCGGCACACACTTCACTTTTACCGGTCAATTTTGATTTTGAAAAATTTTATTAATTTATTGAAATTTAACCAAAAATATTTCTAAATTCATATTACACTTCAAACTAAATGAAAATATAATCAAAACAACAAAGTGGTCAAAAAACATACCAAATCCAAACAATTAACTAAACATTGCTTTTGAAACGTATAAGCGCAGTTACCTGTTTCTCAGGAAAATTGCAAATTGTGCTTTGTGCCACTTCGTTACCATACAATACACCAACAGTTTGCACGTATACACCCACAGTTAGTGCAAACGCGCCCGCCCACTTGCGTTTTGCACTGGCATGAAAACTGCGCTTAGAATTAGTGCTCTCACGAAAATTGGATAAGACATTGCGCATGGTCTTAGAGCATAGCGCTGCACTTTGCACACTCATTAAATTAGAGCCCATTGTGTTAAACCTCTTGGTAGTCTGATCAAATAAAAAAAGCATAGTGTGCTCTGTTGTATACTGCACATTGTGGTAAATGTAGTAGCTCGTCTAGGTATTTTAAGCTTGCAAATAATTTGCATACTATATACTGCAAGAATAGTATGAGTAGTATGATAGCATGCTTTGTAGTGCTATTTAAATAGCCTTGGTGCATGGAGTATAAGCTATCTCCAATTCATTATCACTTCCATACACAGACAGACAATAAAGAAACTATCCAAAACCAAGCAAATTAAGTCTCCCGTCAGTAATATGATGATTTGTTCGGTTAGATTTGTCAATCACTTCACTACATCACATAAGCCATGACTTCAAGCTTTCACAGAGTTCTGAGTGGTCCTTTTAAGAAATCCCTTTAAGCTGTCTCACTAAAACAGCCTATAATTGAACAGTGGTAACTATCAAATAAAACTGATTCTTTAAACTACTCCATTCCTCATTTTGACAGTCATATAGCAGTGAAGCTACAGTGCCAGCCGGTCTGATAGCCATCTGATAAGTCACCAAAATGATTCAGCACTCCTTCCTCACGACAAAGAGCAAATCTGATCATGCCGCCTTCAAATCTGACCATACCCTAATATTCAACATGTGACTCCCTGACCTATAACCTAATAATGGATTATCAAACGGCACAAAATCTGATCACTATGTGAGAAATCAACGGCAGTCAGTGTGTTTTTTATTCTTTGGGGTAGATGCTTTAGCCTCTGGACAGACCGGCACCATGACACACCTGTTGCATATTTCATATGACAGGACATATGAGGCTACAGCACTGGAGCAGAGCAGCAAAAACAACACTATTTGAAATGAATTGTGTGTCCTTGACCAACCTCTGCCTTTGGGCGAGCCGTATACATTTAGGATTATTTCACAATCAACATTTGTTGCATCTGTAATCTCAAAATGAGTCTGGGAGCGAAGGCAGATGTAGGTAAAGGTTTTATGTGCAATTCAAACTCGTCATATTGAAACACGGTACTATACCTAGTATACTGTGGTGGTGGGGGCGTGGTTAAGCGGCGGTTTGTGAATGGAGATCGAGATCAGGAGATAAGAACGTTAAGGATCATCACCTGGCAATGATTGCCTCTAACAGCTGTTTGTCATTGCAGTGAGATTGGAGACGGGCTTTTAAGAGCGAGCCAGACGCCAGTGAGGGTGAGAGAGCTTAACTGAGTGTGTCCACTGAAAAGTGTGATTTATAGACTGTGAAAAGTGTGGGAAATAAAGCCCCTTTTGAGTTGGATCTCGCCATCTCCCGCATCCTCCTTGCCATGAAAACTAAGAACTTTGTTACACTTGTGCCGAAACCTTGGTATTAAGGGAGGAAGAAGTCCGCCATGGATCCCTCACATCTGGAGGACGTGGTCAAGACCCTCGCCAGCATCCACCAGATGCAACATCAGGCCCTCCTCGAGCTGCGCACTGAGCAGGAACATTGATTCACTGTGCTCCTCCAGGCCCAAGCGGAGGACCGGCAGATGTTCTGGAGCTTGCTGCGCAAGGAGGGTGCTGCCGCCACGACCTCAGACTCCGTGACCGCCCCGCTCCAGGTTCCGCTAGTCAAGATGGGCCCCCTTGACAATCCAGAGGCCTTCTTGGAGCTCTTTGAGCAGACGGCAGGGGCATGCGGATGGCTGAGCATCCAGTGGGCGGTCCGATTGATTCCACTACTGTCCGGAGAAGCCCAACTCGCGGCGCAGCAGTTACCAGTGGAGAACCTCCTGATGTACACCAACTTGAGAAAAGCCATCCTGCAATGGGTCGGCCAGACACCCGAGCATCAGCGCCAATGCTTCCGCTCTATGACCACTGGCGAGCACGGCTACCTGTTCGCCTTCTCCTAACAGTTCCGGGACGCCTGCCGGAGGTGGTTGCTGGCTGAGCAATGTGACGTCGGAGCTGTCATCGATCTGGTGGTACTGGAGCAGTTCATCACTCGACTTCCGAGAGGGATGGCGGAGTGGGTCCAGTGCCACCGTCCGGTGTCGCTCCAAATGGCCATCCAGCTGGCACAGGACCACATGGTGGCATATTCAGGAGGTAGCGAGCCCTGAGATCCTTCTCTTTCTCTCTCGTTCCCTTGTCTCCCCTCCTCCCCCTGCTTTCCGTCCTGTTCCTCCTCCCTGGAAACGGTGAGGAGCTCCTCCCATACCAGCTTCTCGACTCCGGAGATTGCACTACCCGCCGGTTTCCCCTGCCCCTCTCCACCCTCACTCCCAGAGTGGTGAACCCACTGTCACGGGTGCGGGCGTGGAGCCTGGGCCGGTCTGTTGGGGCTGCTGGGAGCCCGGGCATTTCCGGGACCAGTGCCCACTGATGGAGGTGGGCACATTGGTTCGGGTCCCCGATGCGCCGCAGGCCGCCCCCAATCGAGCTGGTATGTACCGCATACCTGTGAGTATTAAAGAGGGTACATACCATGCCTTTGTGGATTCAGGTTGCAGGCGAACCGCCATCTATCAATGCCTGGTTCAAGTCGAGGCTTTGGGTGCTAGTCACAAGGCAAAGATAAGGTGTGTGCATGGGGATATCCATGATTATTCTGTAGTGACCATGACAATTCAATTTCAGGGACAAAAGCATAATGTCGAGGCTGCGGTTAGTTTGAGCCTCACCTATCTGCTAATTTTGGGCATGAATTGGTCAGCATTTTCCACTCTATTAAGGGAAATTTGTGCAGATGGGTCCTGTAACAGAGCGCCTCGGTGTGGGGTTTGTGATGCGCTGGCTGGGGAGGCGGAGCCGGGGCCATCTATGTCAGCTCGCATCAGGATGACGTATGGGAGGGGGAAGTTTCGGCTTCCCCAGTACTTAGAGGATTCCCCGCCGGGGATTTTCCTCTGGAGCAGACGTGAGACTAGACTCTTGGGCACGCCTTCGACCAAGTGAGAGTTATTGATGGTCACTGCCTTTAGCCAGATATTGCACTCGCCTATCCATACTTTTCTATTAGAAATGATCGGTTGTATCGAGTGACGCAGGACTCTCAGACAAAGGAAGATACAACCCAGTTATTGATAACGAAAGCCGTCGGGAAATGTTATTTCAGACGGTTTATTATAATCTGATGGCGGGTCACTTAGGGCAGGAAAAGACACTGAACCGTCTAATGGCCCATTTTTATTGGCGAGGCATTCGCGGGGATGTTCGCAGATGGTGTGAATCCAGCTGGTGAATCCGCTGGCCACGCCAAGAGCGCCTTTGTGCCCACTTCCTTTGATCGAGGTCCCCTTCGAAAGAATTGGTATAGACCTCGTCGGGCCATTAGAGCTGATGTCATGAGGACATCACTTTGTGTTGGTTCTGGAGGACTACACAACACGATATCCGGAAGCAGTGCCTTTGCGCAACATCTCATCACATAGTATTGCGAATGCACTCTTCAGAATAATCTCCCGAGTGGGGATTCTGAAAGAAATCCTCACTGATCAAGGCACTACTTTTATGTCACGTACACTATGCGAGCAATTATTGGGCATTAAATCAATTCGGACAAGCGTCTACCACCAACGAATGGACGGCTTGGTCGAACCGTTAAATAAAACCCTTAAAAACATGATTCGTAAGTTCGTGCACGAAGATGCTCGGAATTGGGATAAGTGGCTTGAACCCCTGTTATTGGCAGTTCGAGAGGTCACGCAAGCCTCTATGGGGTCCTTCCCATTTGAATTATTGTATGGGCGTAAGCCTCGCGGTGTCTTAGATGTCGTGAGGGAAAATTGGGATGAGGGACCTTCAAAGAGCAAAAACAAAATTAAATACATGACCTGAGAGAAATACCTGAGAGAAATACTCCACACATTGGGGCAACTATCACAGGGGAATTTGATACAGGCTCAAGAACATCAGACCTGGCTGTATAACAGGGGAGCTCGGCTACGGGAATTTACACAGGGCGATAAAGTCCTTGTATTACTACCCACATGTATTACTACCCACATCAAGCTCTAAATTACTCGCAAAGTGGCAAGGGCCCTTTGAGGTCACACAGCGAGTCGGGGAAGTAGATTATGAGGTTAAATGAATGGAGAGGGGCAGAGTACAGCAAATTTACCACCTCAAACTAAAGCCTTGGAGGGAAGTGGTCCCCGTGGCTTTGGCGACGGTGGTACCAGAGAGGGAGGAGCTCGGGCTGGAGGTGAACTTAAAAGCCAATCGCGGCACCCCATCACTTGCGGAGACCACCTCTCACCGCTGCAAATCACGGACGTGGCCTGGTTGCAAAGAGAATTTTCGGACATGTTCTTGCCCCTTCCCGGTCATATGAACCTCATAAAACACCATATCGAAACAACCCCAGGGGTAGTGGTACGGTATCTGGGGTTCCAATTGGGTCACGGGCAGGTGCGCCCCTAAATTGATAAGACTGCACCTGTTGCAGCCTGCCTGAGACCCAAGACCAAAAAGGAGGTGAGACATTTCCTGGGGCTGGCTGGCTATTATTGGAGGTTTGTGCCTAATTATTCAGACATCACCTGCCCGCTGACTGATCTCACTAAAAAGGGAGCCCTAGACCCGGTCCAGTGGTCCGAGCCGTGCCAACAGGCTTTTATGCAGGTGAAGGCTGTGCTTTGTGGTGGGCCGTTGTTACATGCTCCTGATTTTTCTCCCCCTTTTCTTGTACAGACCGACATGTCAGACAGGGGGTTGGGAGCCGTGTTGTCCCAGGTGGTCGAGGGGGAGGAGCACCGTTGAGATGGAGTGTCTGGCCATCAACTGGGTGGTCCTCACCCTTCAGTATTACCTCCTGGGACAGGCTTTCACACTCTGTTCGGACCACATCATGCTCCAGTGTCTCCATCGCATGAAGGATACTAGCATGCGGATCACCCGTTGGTATCCGGCTCTTCAGCCTTTTAAGTTTAATGTGGTCCACAGACCGGGGCGCAGATGGCTGTCGCGGACTTCCTCTCCAGAAATGGGGGGGAGTATTGGGCAGGCCATATGGCTCCCCAGCCTGAGTCGGGTGATGGGGGTATGTGGTGGTGGGGGCATGGTTAAGCGCCGGTTTGTGAATGGAGAGCGAGATCAGAAGATGAGAGCGGTAAGGATCATCACCTGGCAATGACTGCCTCTAACAGCTGTTTGTCATTGTAGTGAGAGTGGAGACGGGATTTTAAGAGCAAGCCAGATGCCAGTCAGGGTGAGAGAGCTGCACGGAGCAGAGTGTTCCAGAGTGCGATATTTGTGTAGTGCTGAAAAGACTTATTTGAGTGTGTCCACTGAAAAATTTGATTTATAGACTGTGAAAAGTGTGGGAAATAAAGCCCCTTTTGTGTTGGATCTTGTCGTCTCCCTCTTCATCTTGCCACGGAAATTAAGAACTTTGTTACATATATCTACTGCAAAATCGTTTTTTACGTGGCTTGTTGTACATATTGCAGAATTTTCCTGGTGAAATGAACACTAGTGGTGCTAAAACAATGATTTCCACACAAATCAAATGTAAAATAGCATATTTTCAGTTCATAAAGACTTTATTCCTGTTCGTCATGCAATACTTTCTCATGACATCAAAACAATTTCATAATAGTGCATGACTTGCAAATGTTAAAATGTATCGCCTTACATTACCTAATCAACTACAATTACCAGCTTGTTCAAGTGCAATCAAATTGCACGGTAGCTCATCTGATAGAGTGTTGCACTTGTGATGCAAAGGACCAGGATACGAGTCCCGAAGAGCACTCGAGTCAAATACGTGAGCCAAAAGTGTCATAGAAGCACCACAAAATTATGTTGTTGCTTCGGCAATTGCATTTTTCAAGTTCTCACATTTTCTTTTATGACACTATCAGTTAGGTTTAGGTTTCAGGTTTAGGGTAGGGGAGTAAGTTGATTTAAAACTCAATAAAGCATTAAACTCATCTGTTTGGGAGAAAATGTAACATACTTTTAACGCTACACAGTGGACATTTCATTTCAGAACTGCCGTGGATCATGCAAAGCACCACGTAATATCATTTTGCAAAAATGTCTCCATATGATATCCAACTCCAAAGAGGTTTAAGGCTCATATAAACTATTACAACTAATAATGACCAATACCAGTTTGACTTGAGTTAAATGCACATGTGAGGTGTACCTTCTGCTACAAGGAATATGTTAGAGCTCAGTGTTTATAAAGCATAACAACCTAGTGACTGCACAAATGTCCCACATGGCATTGTGAACTTGAACACAGCATGTTGTTCATTGTGATGGAATGAAAAGCTGCCCATGTTCAGAATCAATAATTCATATTGTAGCATGAGCTAGAAGAACAGGAGAAGAGAGAATGGGGAAAAAAAGAACAGGTCTGACAAAACTATTGTCTCGCCTTTGGCATCCTGCAAGGACAAAGAAATGTTTCCATTAAACGAAATATTGAAAAATGAAATGTCTGCCTAGAAAGAGGATGAGGGAGAGAGAGATAATCAGTGGGAGAATCTGTACAAACGTAAGTGTAGAGTTTTTGACGAAATTAAAATGTAACAGTACTTTTTAATCTAAAGCCATAGCATAAAGAAATTGAGGCAATCAGATAAGAAAACAGGCACAGACTGTACTTGTTATAATGTTGCCCTTCCAAAAACAGTCCAAGAAAATACTATTTAATATTAAATGCTAAACATCTTCACACTTGATGTGTAATTAAAGGCAGAAACTGACAAAAGTGATAGTTCAACAATTTGTCATAATTTACTCATCTTAATACGGAGCCCCTTAGAGGACTGGATGAATTTATTTTCTGAAATAAATCAGCTCAAACATTTTGACAAACATCTCCTTTTGAGTTACACATAAAATTAAAAATGGAGCTGGAATGACATGGGGGTGAGTAAATAATGACAGATTTTTCATTTTTTGGTGAGCTATTCATTTATAGGTTTATTCCTCTGATGCACTCTGGTGAAGACATCTGCATTATTACACAAACTAATGCCTCGTTTCAAAATATGTGCCCAGTCACACGATGTAAGTTTGCACAGAGCAATATGCTCTGCAATCCCAAATGTTTATTTATTAACGTGACTCATTTTCTCATACGACTATACATCTTTCCACATCACAGTAATTCATTTAGCCTAGGACTATTTTCATTATACAGTAATAGCGAGTGCTGGGTATTGTCAAGTCGAATTTCTGTCAATATGTCATTTCTTACATTATGTGCTACAACATTTACTCTGAGTCTAAATATTAAAGGAATAGTTCACCCAAAAATGAAAACTCTCTCTTTACTCACCCTCATGCCATCCCAGATGTGTGTGAATTTCTTTCTTCTACAGAACATTAACAAAGATTTTTAGAAGAATATCTCAGCTCTGTAGGTCCATACAATGCAAGTGTATGGTGGTCAAAACTTTGAAGGTCCAAAAAGCACATAAAGGCAGCATAAAAGTAATCCATAAGACTCCAGTGGTTTAATCCATGTCTTCAAAAGCGATCTAATTGATTTGGGCTAAGAACAGACCAAAATGTAACTACTGATGTCAAGATTTACAGTGAAATATTGTTACATTTTGGTCTGTTCTCACCCAAAACTGACTGGATTGCTTCAGAAGACATGGATTTAACCACTGGAGTCTTATGGATTACTTCTATGCTGCATTTATGTGCTTTTGGAGCTTCAAAGTTTTGGTCACCATTCACTTGCATTGTATGAAACTGCAGAGCTGGGATATTCCTCTTAAAAACTTATTTTGTGTTCTGCAGAAGAAAGAAAGTCATACACATCTGGAATGGCATTAGGGTGAGTAAACGATGAGAGAATTTTCATTTTTGTGTGAACTATTCTTTTAACATTATTTTTTATTAACATTATTAACATTTTTGACTGAAATCAATTTTGTTTCTTTACTAAAAATGGTATACTTCATCTGAGTGGCTCAAGGCTTGGTTACTTTCCCTACATTTGCCATTTGAAAACACAAACAAAATTTGGACTGGATTTGATGAGTTTAGGCCCGTGACAAAAAAAAGCGACACTTGTGTTGTTTGCAGTCAAATCTGATCGACCTAAGGAAACGAATGGGTGAGACCATAACACAGAGCAATTTATTTGGGAATTTGTCAAATAAAATCAATAATTCAGCCTTAATGCAGAACACACACAGGCAGAAATAAAGGGGAGAGACTGTAACACATTCAAAATGCAGAACACATGGAATTAATTAGTGCAGCCATCTACTGGTTATATTTGTCATAACATGATTTTCAAGTCATGTAATTGTTCTTTTTTTGCACCAGATGGCAGCAATCTGTCCTCAAAACATGACACATTCTCATATTTTCTTCATGTTTTAACTTATAGAAGTGCAGATTTTTCCTGTAGAGAAATTAAAATACATTTGATTATGTGCATATGCAAATTAATGGTGTAATTGAGAAATAGCATATAATCCCCCCAAATGCACAACTTTAGTGTTTTTATTTTATTGAAGTTAGTGTTATAACATTTAATTCTTAAATAAAAAAAATAAAAATAAACTTTATTGTTTTTGGTCAAATTGGACTGCAAACAATACAACTGTGAGTCAAACGAACAGTGCACTAGGGATAAAGGAATAGTTTAGCCCAAAATTAAAATTCTCTCATCATTTACTCACGCTCATGTTGTTCCAGCCATGCATAATTTTGTTTCTTTAATTAAAAACAAAAGAAGATGTTTAGCATAATGTCTGAGTTATTCTTTTGAATGAAAGTGGATGGTGATTTATATAGTACAAGCTGCTATAAGGACAAGTCTTCTGGAGGAATATAGCTTTGTATGAGAAACAAACAATTTCAATGACCAACGTCATTTTTTTATTGTTTGTCATCAATGACATTAAGCCTGGCATGCTGCTTTAAATTTTTTTTAAATGAAAACAAGCATTAATGAGATTTAAGAGCTCCAGCAGTAAAGAAGATTTTTAGTGAATAACAACTTATATTTCAATCTGTTCCTCATCCAAAACTATCATATTACTTCAGAAGACTTAAGAATATAGCACACAAGTCATTTGCACTATTTTTACGATATTTATATGGTGATTTTTTTTGTCCTTTATGGAGCTTGACAGCATAAATAATCATCCACTTTTTTTGTTTAAAAAAGCGCAGATTGGATATTTTGCATCAACACATCAGTTTGTGTTTCACTGGGTAAAGAATATAATACAGGGACTGGAACAACATGAGGGTGAGTAAATGATGCCCAAATTTTCATTTTGGGGGGAACTATCCCATTAACTAAAAGATTCTATATTCGATCCATACATAAAACGTGTATCCAAACAAATTATCATGTCACAGTTGATTATCTTTTCTACTGTTAATAAACACTCAAGAAAGATCTCCACACTTTTCAGACTTCACCATACAATGAAAAGCATATCACAGTTATAAGAGGCATGGCAGTGTTGATTTGCTTACAAATGCAAATTGCAATTAACTACCAAAATTAAACTCAAGCTTTTAAGTGCTTGTTTATTGCTTAGTCTTCAATTAATTCTGATGCCTGAGGCAGTACAAATTGCATCTTTGAGAGTATATTACATGCGAAGACAAAATTCAACCAAATGGAAGTGAGCTGTTGTCAAATTTTTGAGAGGATTTTAAGGGGAAGCTAATAGCTTGCAGCCACATTACTTTTAAAGGTGAAGTGTGTAATTTTGCAAAGATAACTATAAGTAAGCCATTTGTACAGTAGGTTGATTTGTAAACACTATGGCTCTGTGGCACTATCAAAACATTGCTCTGTTTGTTTGAGCGGTCTAACATACTGTATGTATTTCTGACTCAACTAATGGTGTAAATTTACGGCAGAGACGACCTGTATGACTGACCAGTGGCATAGCGGAAGTGTGGACAGAAGGGGTGGTAGGAGTCTTTGAGGAACCTGTTTGTAAACAGTCATTAATTTTGTAATTTTGTTTGGTGCCAGAAATTACATACTTCACCTTTAACCATAAAAATGATATCTATTAGATGTGGTGTTTTAGGCAGTATACAGTGCATCTGGAAAGTATTCACAGCGCTTCACTTTTTCCACATTTTGTTATGTTACAGCCTTATTCCAAAATGGATTAAATTCATTATTTTCCTCAAAATTCTACAAACAATACCCCATAATGACAACGTGAAAGAAGTTTGTTTGAAATCTTTGCAAATTTATTAAAAATAAAAAACGAAAAAAATCACATGTACATAAGTATTCACAGCCTTTGCCATGACACTCAAAATTGAGCTCAGGTGCATCCTGTTTCCACTGATCATCCTTGAGATGTTTCTACAACTTGATTGGAGTCCACACATCTGTCTATATAAGGTCCCACAGTTAACAGTGCATATCAGAGCACAAACCAAGCCATGAAGTCCAAGGAATTGTCTGTAGACCTCCGAGACAGGATTGTATCGAGGCACAGATCTGGGGAAGGGTACAGAAACATTTCTGCAGCATTGAAGGTCCCAGTGAGCACAGTGGCCTCCATCATCTGTAAATGGAAGAAGTTTGGAACCACCAGGACTCTTCCTAGAGCTGGCCGCCCGGCCAAACTGAGCGATCGGGGGAGAAGGGCCTTAGTCAGGGAGGTGACCAAGAACCCGATGGTCACTCTGACAGAGCTCCAGCATTTCTCTGTGGAGAGAGGAGAACCTTCCAGAAGAACAACCATCTCTGCAGCACTTCACCAATTAGGCCTGTATGGTAGAGTGGCCAGACGGAAGCCACTCCTCAGTAAAAGGCACATGACAGCCCGTCTGGAGTTTGCCAAAAGGCACCTGAAGGACTCTCAGACCATAAGAAACAAAGATTGAACTCTTTGGCCTGAATGGCAAGCGTCATGTCTGGAGGAAACCAGGCACCGCTCATCACCTGGCCAATACCATCCCTACAGTGAAGCATGGTGGTGGCAGCATCATGCTGTGGGGATGTTTTTCAGCGGCAGGAACTGGGAGACTAGTCAGGATCAAGGGAAAGATGAATGCAGCAATGTACAGAGACATCCTTGATGAAAACCTGCTCCAGAGCGCTCTGGACCTCAGACTGGGGCGAAGGTTCATCTTACAACAGGACAACAACCCTAAGTACACAGCCAAGATAACAAAGGAGTGGCTATGGGACAACTCTGTGAATGTCCTTGAGTGGCCCAGCCAGAGCCCAGACTTGAACCCGATTGAACATCTCTGGAGAGATCTGAAAATGGCTGTGCACCAACACTCCCCATCCAACCTGATGGAGCTTGAGAGGTCATGCAAAGAAGAATGGGAGAAACTGCCCAAAAATAGGTGTGTCAAGCTTGTAGCATCATACTCAAAAAGACTTGAGGCTGTAATTGGTGCCAAAGGTGCTTCAACAAAGTACTGAGCAAAGGCTGTGAATACTTCTGTACATGTGATTTTTATTTTATTTTTATTTTTTTATTTTTTTATAAATCTGCAAAGATTTCAAACAAACTTCTTTCATGTTGTCATTATGGGGTATTGTTTGTAGAATTTTGAGGAAAATAATGAATTTAATCCATTTTGGAATAAGGCTGTAACATAACAAAATGTGGAAAAAGTGAAGTGCTGTGAATACTTTCCAGATGCAATTTATTATCAAATAAAAAGTAGGTGTTGCATGACAATACAGATTTTTTTTATAGTTGAAAATCAAGCCCATAAGTTGAGTTGAATTCGACTATTCAACCCACTGTCAAGATTCTGAAACATAGGATAGCAGGGAAAGAGTAATTTATATTCATGAGTAAAGTGATAACTGATTGGTCGATTCAGTAATATTCATCAGGAAAGCAGTACCTGATTGGTCAGAGAAATCATAACCCAGCACCTTAACCTAACCCTAACAAATCAGGTAGTGCTTTCCTCATTAATATGAATGAGTCTTCCTCTGCCAGCCTACGTTTTGGAAATCCGCCACCCGCTGTATTTCCTACAGACGCATTTTGTAAATCACATGGAAAGCGTCTAGTTGATTAGTCTATGCAACCCCTATAAAAAGTTTTAGTAAATGACTTATAAAGTTTAACAAAAAGACAAACTTATAGCCCTTTAACGTATCCCAAAAACAGAATAATAAAAAAAAAAATTTAAAAAAGAGATTATTTTGATAGACACAAAACTTTCCAAATGTTCTAGAAAACCCTTCATTTATAACACAGGAGCTTTGTTCCAAACCTTAGTGAGCTGCCTACCTAGGCAGCATTTTATGGCACCATAATCACACTCCTGATGTGAAAGTTGTCCCAAAACGCAATATTATGCTGCCTTATAAGATATCTTGTTTTGGACAAGAAAAAGTCGATTACAAATATACTTTATTTCTTTCAATATAAATGTATCAATAAATAAGAGCTTATTAAAAAAGAAAAAAAAATGGGTACAATTTGTTTAACCAAGATTTGTGGGTGCTATTTTTTTTAAATCTTACCAGAGAAGTGCATTGTTAGCTTAGCAACATCCGCTAATACCAGTCTCTCATGCAGCTAAATGAGGTGCACCACTTGTGTAGTACGCGTAGTTGTTGCCTGTGTAGAGCGTTTCAATTCAGTCACTTATGAGGGTCCATTTCACTTGGGACGCTCTCTAAGAAGGCAGTAAGACAGCTCACTTAGGGTTTGGAACAGTGCTAAGTAGTCTTACTCTAAACAGTCTACCCATAATGCAAACTAAGCAGGAAAAGCAATGGGGAAAAGCTACTGCAAAATAGGTCACCGTGTCATTGTACTGCACAATGGATCCATACTTCACTGAACGTTACCCACCCCGCTGCCCGCCTCGTCATCTAACATGAGCTAATTTATGCCGTTCTCATGAGATCAATTCCATTCTTTAAGGGCTTGAGTTCTGGAAAGCTTATGGTGCTATGAAGTTCCTACGTCACTCAAAGTGCAGAAATAACATTCAGTAATGCTGACTACATCAGAGATTCATGGAATTGTGTGAATCCCTAATCGTTGTCACACAAACTGCAGAAGGAGTCTCGAATGAGCAGCAGAGGGCCACCTTGTTCAACATCTCACATGGATTTGCTATTCAACAGACAGCAGAGGCATGGTATGTTGTTTGTTAATCTTTGTTTATACCTGCAGGTAAAATATGATTTTTGGAACATCAAACTCAAGTCTGTTTAATTGTTTGTATCAGAACAGCAAAAAACAAATGAAATCCGATTTTTACAAACCAGGTCCAAACCACATCCATGTGTGGTTTGAAATCGAAAGTGTCTCAGTTTGAATGGTCAGAAGCAATTTTATTATTTTTTTTTTGTCTTTTTGCTCATACAAATTGCCCAATACTGTCTGCAGCTGTGTCTGAATTCACCCATTTTCGCTCACTCTTTCCTCATTTAGTGAACTATGTGTCATTTACTATGTAGTGAACTGTCAATGAGCGAAAAAGTCCTAAAGATCAGATTTGAAAACCAAATCTGATTTGTGTACAGTCAGTGTTCAGTTTAAGTCTACATGCTGTTTAAAAGTTTGCTTTAGTCGAACTAAAACAACAATTTATCATTTTAAAATGTCATGTAAACACTTTAGTCCAACTGAAATTGTACCAGTCGATTTTGCAAAGTCAGACTAACGAACCTAGATAACATGATTGTAGCTCGGCTTTGTCAAGCAAGTATACACCTTAACCCTTATACACATACCTTGGGTCTTCAGTGACCCGAAACCTCATTCCACCCCCTGTACCTCATCCATTTTTTGTACTTGTGCCCACACCTCTTTAGTATTCCTCAATCCTTATCTTATAAATAGTGTAACACAAATAAATGCCAAAATTGCAAATAAAATATTTTTTATAATGGTTTAAGTACCAAAAGTGTATAGGCAGTGTTTCCCCAATATGCATTTTGCAGCAGCGCTGCACCGCCACTGAATTATGAGCGCCGCTGTTGGGATTTCGCATGGTTTATTTAATATTCTTGATGTAATATAATGCTTGCCAGCTCCAGTCAGCTGTACGCTTTGTACACTGCGAAAGAGACCCCACCACACACACACACACACACACACACACACATACACACTAATACATGCACTTGCTCACAGTAACGTCACCGTATAACACACGTGTCAAACTTGCTTAATTTCATTTGGCCCTGAAATGCATCTGAAACATAGTATGGCAGAGGATCGCAACGCTTCACTGACCAATAAGTTAGTGCTTTCCTCAAATTAATGAGCCTTCCCCTGTCATCTGTATGTTTTGGAGCACATTTTGCTTGCTTCAAAAGAGTGAAACAGCCCTACACAGATCAATTATCAACACGGCTCAATCATGGATAGAGCAGCACGAGCGCAGAGCAGGTGCGGTTATTCGCAGACTGGTCTCAACCGAACAGACTATTTCAAATTATAAAAATCAGATGTTCATTTTTTCCCACAGATGTCACTGTTGTTAATATCATAATGTTCATCTGCATCCTAACCTCAAAATCAATGCTGTTCTGTCAAATGTGCATTTCAATGAACATAACATGTAATATTATTGGTAACTGCATGGGTGCTACCAAAGCAGGTGCTGGTGCCACATTTTCAATGGGCCCTTTGAGGGCACAAATAAACTCTAATATGGCCTAGGCTGAAATTTAGTTTGATACCCCTGTTTTAGGCTGTTCTTCAACCAACATGCGTTAATACGGGTCCGGCGTTGCGGGCTTGTGGACGCATGCAAAACAGCACCGCTACTGAAAACAATCCTAGGGGAAACACTGATAGGGTCATTAGAGACCCTAGATATGTAATAGTGTTGTTTCATTTCTTTTTTTTTTTTGCACTTCCATAAATTATATTTGTATGATTATTTAATATCTATATAAGTTCACTATCACATGATATCTATTTCTTTGTGTATTACAAGAGAAACGAGTACTATATTCATACAAATAAATACTTATTGCACTATAATTTTCTGTGCAACAAATGTGAATTATCAGTATCCCATATGTGTGTACACATACATAATATACATGTTATTTCTTACTCAAAGTGGCACTGTTGTGTCAGTTATTGACTTGATTTGCATTTGACATTGCTATTTGATGAAGAAGCAACATGGAAGTAAACTATAGCAAGTGTAACACATGAACAGTATGATTTGGCTATTGTCATTTTGGCGTACTACTGAAATTATGTAAGTTGTGCATCTGTTTAGACTCAATAAGTGCCTGAGAAAACACTTTTGTGTAACGTTTGTGTAGCTTATGTGTAACTTATGAGTTATATGAAGCTCAATATGTGTTTGACAGCCAGGTGCTTCTCAAGAAACTTCAGTGTGGAAGTAATGAATCCTGACATCTTTCCTTCAAATATACAATTACACTTTGTGTCATGTATACTTGGAAAGAGAGATGAAAACTATAGCTCGACTAAGCAAAAACCAGCTCTAGCTCAATTGTAACTGCACATGTAAACGCTTTACAGGTGCAAACGCATCCGACTCAGTGGAAGCAGGGCGCCACGTGTCAAACTTCACTCACCCATCTCAGGATGGTGCCTTCCCTCCACAGGCACGCTGACCGTCCGTCGCAGCAGCTTGTTCCTGTGCGACTCGGAGCGCTGCTCGCGCATCAACAAAGGGTGAATCTGCGGGGAGCAGAGAAAAAGGTCAGTGCACAGAAGTCAGGGTCAATACGCCATGGTGAGTCATACTTTGACTTTGGGCTTTGCAACGATAGCCGTCCTTAGGCAGAGCAGGGCAGTCTGAGCATTTTTGCATTTAAAGACCCCATTAAATACAAATGAAAAAAGTCCATGTATGTTCGTTTTGAAGTGTACTTCTAAAGTTAACAAAATTAACTTTTAGTAGATATACGCATTTAAAATCTGCAGTCTTTCTCTACTAGGACCCTAAAAGTTCATTTAAAAAAGTTAATTGGACTAAAAGCCGATTAATTTTTATTGAGTTTTTAAAACATGGCGCTCATGGTGCTAGACATAAAAAAAGTGTGAGCCAAAGTGGCCAAAGAAGCATGTCATGCTCATGTGTACATACACCAATAACTAAAAAAATAGCATAGACAGAACACAAGAACACATCTTGTGTGAACACTCCCTAATTGGAAGCCTCCGCTTTTAAAACATCAGGTCCCTATGGGGCTGGATTTCTTGAAATAATATAGCATGTGCGTGCGTTTGGGGCGAGGGGAGAAAATAATTACAAAATTGTGTGTGTAATGTGTTTATTTAAGCCTTGGTATGGGGCTGTGTCTCAAGAGAGATTCTTCTTAACGGAGGAGAACTCGCTGTACATGGCACCTCCTCTGGTGTCCGCAAGCAGAAGGAAGCAAACCTCTCAGCACAGGTTTGCCATCTATATTGCACAGGGGCCATTTAGCGATGTCGGCATCTCTCCTGTGTTCCCGGGGTTTTGAGAGCAAAGCTGTGAAAGAAGCGATTACCTACAGTCTGGGGTGATAAATGAGTGGGGCAGGAGAGGATCAGTCACTGAGCTCCTGTGGGAAGCAGTGTAAGCGGCGCTTGTCACCTGAAATCAGGGGGGCCCTGTCACTCGGCTGCAGTCACATGACCCAGATGCATTCTTATACATATTTTTACAGGCCAAATTATATTTTAAACATGTGTTGTAAATATAGTTTTTTAAACCTTTCCATAATCAAATCTAAAAATATATAAAAAATATGTACTACAGGGGCAAGAAATAATTTGAATATTGGAATAAATCAGCTATTTTCCATTAAATACATTTTATATATATATATATTTCAAACATATTTCTATATTTTTATCTTTATATACAAAAAATGGCCAGAAAATACATCTGGAACAATAAATAACTAAAATATATTAAAAATACATCTTTATTAATATATTTTCCAATACCAATATATGTTTCTTATATTTTCTAAAAATATTTAATATTTAGATTTTAAAATACAAACAAATGGCAAAAAATATGTTTGGAACAAAACTAAAATATATGAAAAATATAAATATATTTTACATTGGCCATTTTTGTTTATTTGAAATAATAAATTTTTATTTTATGTATTTCATACATATTCGCAATAAAAACAGTTATAAAGCAACTAATTTCTATTCTTAAATTTATATTATTTTAACAAAATATATATACACACACACACACACACACACACACACACACACACACACACAGATGAGCCAAAACATTATGGCCATTCACAGGTGACGTGAATAACGTTGATCAGCTCCTAACAAGGCCACATGTCACGGTCCGGGTAGATCTCGTTGTCAACGTGTTGAACGCAGGAGAAATGGGCAGGGGTAAAGACCTTAGCGACTTTGACAAGGGCCAAATTGTTATGGCCAGATAACTGGGTCAGAGCATCTCTGAAATGGCAAGGCTTGTAGGGTGTTCCCGGTCAGCAGTGGTGAGTATCTACCGACAGAGTTTCGAGGAGGGACAAACCACAAACTGGCGACAGGGTGTTAGGCGCCCAAGGCTCATCAATACACGAGAACAACGAGGGCTATCCCATCTGGTCCGAACCGACGGAAGGTCTACTGTGGCACAAGTCGCAGAAAATTTTAATGATGGTTACGGGAGGAATGTGTCACAACACACGGTGCATCACACCCTGCTGCGTATGCGGCTGCATAGCCGCAGACCTGTCAGAGTGCCCATGATGACCCCTGTCCACCATCGAAAGTGCCTATAATGGGCACGCGAGCATTGGAACTGGACCTTGCATGAGCAGTGTAAGAAGATCACCTGGTCCAATGAGTCCCGTTTTCTTTTACATCACATGGACGGCCGTGTACGTGTGTGCCGTTTACATGTGGAAGTGATGGCACCAGAATGCACTGTGGGAAGACGACAAACCAGTGGAGGGAGTGTGATGATCTGAGCAATGTTCTGCTGGGAAACACTGGGTCCGGTCATTCATATGGACATCAATTTGACACGTGCCACCTACCTAAATATCATTCCAGACCAGTTACACCCCTTCATGGCAATGATAATCCCTGTTGGTAGTGGCCTCTTTCAGCAGGATAATGCGCCCTGCCACACTACACACATTGTTCGGGAATAGTTTGAGGAACATGATGAAGAGTTCAAGGTGTTGCCCTGGCCTCCAAATTCCCCAGATCTCCATCCGATTGAGCATCTGTGGGATGTGCTGGACCAACGAGTCCATGGCGGCTCCACCTCGCAACTTACAGGACTTGAAGGATCTGCTGCTAATGTCTTGGTGCCAGATACCACAGGACACCTTCAGGGGTCTTATATAGTCCATGCCTAGGCGGATCTGCGCTGTTTTGGCAGCACAAGGACCCACAGCATATGTCATAGTGTTTTGGCTCATCAGTGTACATATATATATATATATACACACACACACACACATATATATATATATATATATATATATATATATATATATATAAATAACAAAATACATTTATATAAATATATTTTACAATACATAATAGCAATTTTTCTTATATACTTTAGCCATTTTTGTATATTTTTTGTAAATGTTTGTATATTTTAGATTATATATATATTTAATATAGACAATCTTTGTGGGTTCTCCCTTGTTATGCACAGCTCAGCATTTCTTACACAATGAAGAATGCAAATTTATTAGAATGTCTACAGAGAATGACAGTGCTACACACAGCTGACTGTAAGATACTGTTTTGAGCTCTGCCTGATGGTGCATTGGTGTGGTTTGTCTTGATATAGTTTTAAACATGAAGGATGTCTACATTATGCTGCACCCATGAGGGCACATTCTATTAGGGCAAAGCAAAACTAAATATTAACTTTAAAAGCTTAGATGCACGGCTCCTAAAATGTATCTATTGCAAGCTGCAATGAAATTACAGGAAGGAACCCTTCATAAAAAAAACATATCACATGCAATAAATCCTGAAGGACTCAGGCCTGCTAGAAAGCGTATGAGATCTGTGTTTGTTTATCAACTCGCATAGCCTTTTATGTGAACAACTGTCTGATATTGGGCCTTGACAGGCAATGCAGATTTATTTTTAATGATATAGTCAGTGCATGCCGTTAACGAGGTGTCAGTTTGCGTAACATGCAAAATGAATTTTTCTGTTACTGTAATATTGTCTCATACATTGGTGCTAAAGAGAAATGCCACATACAACCAGAAGCAAGACAGAAATAATCTGCTCATGTCAGTGTAATCTGAACTGAACATATTAGGGCAGCCAGAGAATGATGATGACACTAGAACTTCATGAAACGGAACCCATTAGAACCAAATCTACAGTATGTATCAGGAACTGCAGACCACAGGTGAGTGGCACCCTTTACAATGAATTCGGCTGGGTCTGTATTTGGGTGACTATGTTGCCTTGGCAGCAATTACTTGGTTCAATGTTATCTGGCATGGATCATGGAAGAGTAACTCTGAACAAAACACAGAGAGTCTCAAAGGAGGTGGAGATGGACATGCCATGGATCAGTGATCCGGATCCCATTCCCTGCTCCAACACTTGCGTGGAATTCTTAAATTCTGACTTGGATATGTGGATGTATGATGCCACGCAAATATGGCAGCATCTAGGGACATGTACAAAGCTAATGGTAAAGGATAACTTTATACCAAAAACAATGCACTGATCAGTCAAAGTTCCAACATGTAAAGGATTCTCCATGGGTCGTTCCAAACAAAAGTAAGAATTTTTTCCCCCACAAAGTGCCCATGCACAAGTTTGTTTGCGAAAGGTATTTTCATTCAGTAATGCCATGCTCCCTTCAGAGTGCCCACATCAAGAGCTCTGTCCTTCAAAGTGAGTAGGGCATAGGGATGATCATTTTGTATTGGAATTTGCCCTGGGTCTTCGATTTTGAGTCTTTTGACACGTGACAGGCACATAGGCTCTGTAATGGAAACAGAAATTAGTTAATAATTTCATCTCCTTCCTTAAAACTGAAGTATGTAAATTCTGCGACACTAGCGCCACCAGATGGAGCCACTTTCCGAATATGCACCTCGTCTGCCTTCGAGTAACATTGTTGGGGCGGGTCTAAGCAGGTTGCTCAAAACAAACACAGGAATATTTATAGTGCCACAGAGACACAGTGTTAACAGTTTTCGAGAAAATAAATCTATGAATGGCTTACTTACAGTTGTCTGTGCATATTAAACTATTAAGACCATTTTGCTTTAATTTACACTTTATTTTGTAAACACTCCCTGCGTTAAATAAATGGAAATAATTAATCATGACAATTGTATGATTTTTAAATGTCATTTATTGTCACACTAACATGTATTGATCATGATACAAACAACTGCAACACACTAAACTGTAAGCTGTAAAGATAAAAATGAACAAAAGACCAGTAATTGTCACTCATGAAAGAATCGTTTGTCTTCTATGCTGTCACGTGACAATTGAACGAAAGACTCAGATCCGAAGACCCAGTCGGTAGGTGAACTAATCAATTCTGTTTCCTGTACAGCCTATACGGCTGTCACGTGACAAATGAATGAAATGATTTGAATAAAGATGAGTTCATTTTGCTAAACAAGATTATCCAAGTCAGTAAAATGACCCAATCTTCCCATTACTAAAGTCTAGCTGTTTTAAACAGGATAATGGGTCATACTGTATGTGTACATGGGAAGGGAGGGCAGGGTTCAGGCTTGGCAAATGCACCCATGCTGCACTGTAGGAGGCTACACCATATGTCAGTACAGCCGAAACAGGCCCAGCTGTGTGATTGGGCAGAAGAGGGATGGAATGGGGAGGACAGCAGCAGGTGTGGACTCCATTCTGCCCAGCCTGACGGCACTCTGCCGGCAGCATGACCGACCCCGAACCTCGACTAATTCTGCTTGTATCCTGCTCCATCCCGGATCTGCCCCACGCCACCACAATATCACAGCTGAACGCCAGAGCTAATAAGAAGAAGGATGGTATCTGTCTGCTTATATCAACATCACATCAATGTCAGGTTACAGCTGCTTTGGTAATAAATGACAGAGGATGATGTATTACATTGGAGACTCAAGCTAAACTGCAAAAATCACATTCTTACTCAGTATACAGTATTTTTGTCTAGTTTTACATTAAATATCAATACCTATCAAAAATATCTGAAATTTTTCACACTCAAATTTAAAAGCTCACCATTCACACATGCTGTGGACTAATTGTAAAAAATTGGTCACATTATTTCAGAAATCCCCCTAAATAAAAAAAGACTCCAATTATTCATAAATAATATTGTATGTGTTTATAATCTTATGATAAACAGAAGTTTTTTAAACTTTGTAACTTTGCAAACATCTAATTCTGGTTCTGTTCACCCTATCTCACTTTGAAAAGTCTTATTTCATTCCACTAGATGGCAGCAAGCAATAGAAAATATTTTTTTCTTTATCACATTCATCCATCACAAATATACAGATCTGAAATGTAGATGGTGTGCTAACGCATTTTACCCATCAAAGATGTGCTCGTCCATAGACATTCAGTCTAATTTTCAGTTCATGTACCAACCTCGTTATTTCACCAAATATCTTGGCTTCTGAGTGGACTAAAAGCTCAATCTAAGTGTAATTAGAAAGCTAAGATTCTTCCCTTTTGCGATGATTAGTCGATGAACATTTTATCATCAACAGTCGAAAACATATTTTTCTGATGATTTGTTTTGCATGCATTTCTGCTGGATGGCATATTGTGTTCTGGAGATCTAAGATGTAACATTAGATTATTCAGCCAAGCCAGCTCACAGACAAGTAAAAAATGGCTCATTTATTAGAAAACTGCCTAAGGTAAAAGCAGATATAAAGCTATTAGCTATTGGGGCTTACAGCAGCAGTGATCGTTGCACAAAATGAGACGTTTGTTTTTGATGACTTACAGAAATCATATTTCACTTTGTGTTTCTTATGAAAATCTTTTTAACTGTGCTATTAAAGCAACAAAATAAACTGTACAATAGAATTTCTGAGAATGAGAGCTTTAATTTGATATATGACTCATCCATTTAGGTGCAATGTGAACAACTTTTATTTTCATATAAATATTTCTACCCCATTACCTCTATGGGGCGCTAATTTTCAACACAAATGTTTTGAGGCCTTATTTTATTATTTTATGTAACATAAATACAGAAGTGATGTTATCTCTGAAAAGTTCAGATTCTAAGCTTTCAAATGGTACCTCATATGCCTAACTTATGTATACAGGGACATAAACGTTTAAAGCATAAAAGTTTTCGGGATATAGCGCCCCAGTTTAAGGGGTTTTAAGTACTATATTGGGGATTGCAGGGGCGTTGTTATGATTTCCGAGGCCCCAAGCAACCGTCCAGCTGAGGACTCCCTTTTGGCATACAACCAGGGGAAAGTACATAAAAGTGATTTTATATCATAATTTTGAAATAATTTCTAACAGCCATTGTAGCCAAGAGCATTCAAAATGTGTAATGAAATACAAATCTAGATAAAGATAATGAATGCATGTTTTCCACAGTTTTCCCACTAAATGAACACAAGGAAGAATGGTATTTAATTTATAATATAATTCATATAATTTATATGAATCAATACAGTAATTGAAAAGTATATATACCTACATTTGCTTTTAGAAAACATTTTCTGTAAATGAACCGGGTGAGCAAAAACTACAATTTCACTCACTATTATTATATTTAAAAGCCATCATCTTTTTAAATGTATAGTCATTAACTGCAAATTATCAGAAATCTATTTTTGTAAAAACCTTTAGTATCTATATTTTTATGTGCGTATCAATCATCTCGATACAACATCAGTATTGGAAGTATATTGCTGCAGCCTGGAGATCTCCAATCGGGGGTGAAAACTCTAAAAGAGGGCAATAAAACTCAAAAAGCGGGCAAGGCTACTCTTGAAGGGGATTGGGCCTACTCTAAAAGGGGCAGCACATCCATCCATGGTTAGGGTAAGTGTTGGGTTAAGGGATTTGCTGTTGGTTTGGTGCTCCCGGCTCTATTTGGAGCTTGGCCTGCAGCTATACCTCCTGTTTAATTAGAACACAAGACAATTGTGCATATCAAACCATGGGGTATTTCATATTAATGTGATCCTTTCTATGAATACATTACACAACCTTTTCCCTCAATGAAAACAAACTCTGTGTAGGAAAATGCTAATGGCTCTTCCAAACACTCTTCATGTACTTTCACCTTGTCAGCTGCTAGCGAATCCTGTGTGTATACTAATGAATTTATTTACCATGACATCTAGGAATGCCGCAGTGAACACAATGAGAACGGTTACCTCGTGATTTTGCGTGATTCAACAGTCTGATTCCTAAGGCAGCTAGGAGAATGGCTGCCGCCCACTCACAGTGAAAGAAACCTTGCTCTGGGCCTCTACATGCATAACTCAGTGTCATGGTGGCACGGATCCACACGAGGACCATTCATCTGAATGCTGGTGCACAGAACAGTGTAAAGTAGGATGTGGGACACTGTCATCTCACATCAATTAGAGTCTAATGACATGGCAGCAAATCACTCCTGATTCTCTCGCTCCCTCTAAAGGCTGTTTCTGAACAACGCAGCAACAAGCCACTATATTCATCATCCAGATTACTGTAATACGCCCTGTGAATATGACTTTTATTGGTTATTAAGTTTTTGAAATTGATGACTTGGACCAAATAATAAAGAAAAGCAGCCAATAAGTGCCCAACATAGATGGGAACTCCTTCAATACTGTTTAACAAGCATCCCAGGGTGATACCTCAAGAATCTGGTTGAGAAAATGTCAAGAGTACATGTCTGCAAATTCTAGGCAAAGGGTGACTACTTTGAAGATGTTAAAATATAACACAGTTTTGATTTATGTTGGATTTTGTTTAGTCACAACATAATTCCCATAGTTCCATTTGTGTTATTCCATAGTTTTGATGACTTTACTATTATTCTAAATGTGAAGAAAAAAAAAAATTGAATAAAGAACGAGTGTTTCAAAACTGTTGACCGGTAAAATATATATATATATATATATCTGTTAAGTTTTATTAATTACATTTTTAACATTACACAATTAAATTTGATGGCATTCTGTTGAATTGAAAATTGAAATGTGTAAATCTTAAAAATTATATATTTTTGAGTGTATATGCAAAGCATAAAAGCACACATACAGTGTATATGTAAAACAATACCATTTTTAATGTTTAATGTGTTTATAGACCTCTCATTTATTTTCTGATAAAGGAAAAGTTCCCCCAAAAATTTAAATTATGTCATCATTTACTCATCCACATGTTGTTCCAAACCTGCATTGTTTTTTATCTTCCACGGACACAAACAGAGATGTTAGGCAGAATGTCCAAGTTACTTTTTTCCATGCAATAAAAGTCAATGGGGACTGTGACTGTCAAGCACCAATCAAAAAATTATTTTTGCTGCTTGTTCAATTTACTTAAAACTAACTAAAGCAATAAACTTTTGTCACTAATTGATTTAATTGCATTCTATCCATTTAAATTTGTAAAATGGAAGTTTACTTAATCAATTTGAGTTGGGACAACATGAATACTTTCTATTGTGTTAATGTAGTATTGATATCATTGGGCAGGGGATTTCCATTTCCCAGCATGCTTTACATGGGACTCGATAGGGAGAGTAAATGTTAAAATTACATGTTATTTTATGTGTTTTTGTGCTAGATGAATATAAAGGGGGATACTTGTTAGTGTTTAAAGTTTCTGAATTTCTGTTATTGTTGGAGTTTTGGGTGTTACCATTATAATGAAGAGTGGATCTTGAGCTAACGATGAGGACAGTAAGATGTAGCAAATTAAATTGATTGTTTGCTTCGTTGAGCAAATGCTGTGCTAACCATAGCATAGTTATTGAACTACATTCTGTACTGCTTCCAACCAGCATGTATTTAGCATGCTAAAATTCACTTTTACTAAAGAAATCAAATATATTTATTTGAGATACATCAACATGTCTAATTTTGTTGGGTTTACCCAATTCAACTAGGTTCCTTCCACACAAAGTGCTGGTGTTGAGATTACATAGTAATTTAAAATTAAGAAAATGTCATGGTTACTTGCTTAACCTCCGTTCCCTGATGGAGGGAATGAGACGTTGTGTCGATGTAGTGACACTAGGGGTCACTTTTGGAAGCCCGAAACACCTCTGGTCTTTGATAAAAGGCCAATGAAAATTGGCGAGTGGTATTTGCATGCCACTCTCCTGGACATACGGGTATAAAAGGAGCTGGTATGCAACCACTCATTCAGGTTTTATGCTGAGGAGCCGAGACAAGGTCCGGCCATTTCAGTGGGTAGTTCAGTGTTGTGGCAGGAGGGACACAATGTCTCGTTCCCTCCATCAGGGAACGGAGGTTACGCAAGTAACCATGACGTTCCCTATCTGTCACTCACTCGAAGTTGTGTCAATGTAGTGACACTAGGGGTCCCTATACAAAATGCCGCAACTGGCTGAACTGTGTTACGTGAACTGGTGGTGTGTGATGGGCAGCGCACTCGTAACCAGCGCAACAGGCCGACACATAACCTCCCCCAACATAGTTATGAGTGTCGAACGGCCCTTTGGGGACAAGTCGACTACCCAAAAGATAAAGACAGGCTAACCCAGTCGTGGCCTCTTTTCTCCTTCTTTTTTTCCCACTCCCTAAAAAACAAGGGAGATTATCCGACTGGGCCGCCAGGTCTAGTCGGGGGGTATCCCTCCCAAGGGGAGGACACCGCGGAGACCACACCTCACCCAAAGAGAGGGGGGGATATTTAAGTGGAAAATATGTCACATGGTCTTGCCGACCATGTGGAGAGTCTCATGGTAGATCCTACCCAATGGGGGAGGAGTTGCTACAAACATGGAGACTGTGGCAGAGGAGGCTCTGCCCAAGGAAGACGCAGTTTGCCAACAGGGAAACGAATTAGCGGAAGATATACATCGCATGAGGTTACCTTACAGGGAACTGCCACATGCGGAGCACCTACCCCAGAACAGTGCTCTTAGTTAGCACGTGTATTGGGCCGGCAGTGAGTCTCTCCGAAAACTCGACTGCCACAGGGCTCGGAGGAAGTCAACCAGGGAACATAATTTGTGAACACTACTGGGAATTAATGGCGCATGTCTTCAGCTCAGAGGAGGTGAAAGGTGCTATGTGCAACCAATGCTGCGCTCGAGAGCTCATCAGCTTTGCGGGCTCCGAACAAGAGGTCGAACTCGCTGTGAGACGAGCCGGCGGACTCATCCGGAAGCCCTATCGGGGTAGACGAGCGTGCTGGGGAATGGGAGGTCCGCGGGGGGATACCAGGTGGAGGCGATCCCATTGGGTTCCCCAAATCGCCCCCAGTGCTGGCCGCGCTGGCCTCAAACCCATAGGTAGAAGGACCGAGGCAGGACCACAATGTTGCCATGGTCATGTTATCGCAGTGAGAACATGAACAATCTACAAACGCTGCCTCCGTGTGGGTCGCTCCCAGACACGAAAGACAGTGATCGTGACCGTCTGAAGTTGAGAGGTAACGACCGCAACCAGGAATAACACACAATCGGAAAGGCATCTTTAAAAAGATGCATCTTTAAAAAGATGTTCCGTGTGTGCCGCTCTTTTAGAGAAATATACTCTTTCAGGAAAATGTACTCTCTTTTTTCTGCCGAAGCTCCCAGGGGCGTTCTCTGCAGTGCACCAGTGCAGAGGAGGGAGAAGCCGCTGAAATGCGCCGTCAGATCTAGCAGAGGTGAATGTCGAACAGTCGTGGGAATTCAGCTCAGTGAGCATGACCGTTCGGCTCCGAAGAGAAAATCTTAATGAGTAGTTGCATACCAGCTCCTTTTATACCCGTATGTCCGGGGGAGTGGCATTCTAATACCACTCGCCAATTTTCATTGGCCTTTTATCAAAGACCAGAGGTGTTTCGGGCTCCCAAGAGTGACCCCTAGTGTCACTACATCGACGCAACGTCGAGTGAGTGACAGATAGGGAACTAATTTCAAACACGTTAACCCAAGCCGCGGCCTGTGCATTTTAAATCAAGGCCTTCAGTGTGATTCATGCCATTAAGAAAACACAGTTTCAAAATAAGACGCCATATGCCCATCATTCAATACGTCGCAGCCGTCTAATAATACCAATTGACATTTAAAAACATGTCCATGCATGAA
The DNA here is from genome assembly GCF_019703515.2 of Myxocyprinus asiaticus. Classification (NCBI taxonomy): domain Eukaryota; kingdom Metazoa; phylum Chordata; class Actinopteri; order Cypriniformes; family Catostomidae; genus Myxocyprinus; species Myxocyprinus asiaticus. Next base: position 7,337,081 of record NC_059359.1, read on the forward strand.
AGCCAGAACCAAGGAGGTCTAATACCAAGAAAAAGTTCTGCGATTTAAATTTTGCTTACAATAAATTTTGTTCCGTCAGGGTACATGATTACTTTTCAAAACTTGAACTGACACTGAATGCTCAAGCAGCCTAATTTACACTTAGAAAACTCCTGATGTTGCTATAATGCAAAAAGCTCTTACCAATTTGCTTGAAGTGAAAATCAGTCCTCCTTTCCTGTTTAATTAATCAATCAATCACACAATCATGCAGAACATCTCAGGCTTTTAAATCCATAAGTATCTCTTTCTCAGTGGTGATGTGGCAGTGATGACAGCCGACTCGTCAGCAAGATCTCATGCTCTTCGCTTTCAAATTTATGTACATCACTTAAAGCATGATTGCGTCACTCAAGGCCAGCTAGAAGGCCTGGACTGGGACATATCCTAAAGACCACACCCACCAAGAACAAATAAATCAATCTGATAGGCTGATGAATCTGACAATCTCACTTTAGATGCTTATTCACTGCAGTGTTGAGGGATTCTGTGGAAATTCTGAAGGCCTGACGGGGTGGAGGTCAGACTCACACGCTGCTTCGGCTAAAGCCTTGTTGTTTATACTTTCGCCTGGCTCCGCACCGCGAGCCTCCGCTGACTGCGCGCGCACCTCCCCAAACAGATGAGGCGTTTATACTTGAAGGAGCATGGCTTCGGGCATGCGATTTGTGAAACAGTTGTCACACTTTACTTGGAAGCATCGAGGAATAAATTCTGATTGGATAAACTTTTTGTTTTTTGCTATTCGTTTGTAGATGAATTAGGAGTGGAAAGTGATTGAAAATACATAGGCAAAAAGGTCAATGAGAATGTAAGGATGAAAAAATATTTATTTATTAGACATGTTACGCCAGCAGAGAAGGCTTTGCTGGCCCTGAGAAATCGTCACTGGTTGAACCACTTTCCACGACTGAATGAAATTCAGCCATAGAGCTATGTTTTTTAGTGCAAAAAAGTCCATACGTCCTGTCCACTATATTCCACGTATTCTGAAGCCAAACAACAGCTTTGTGTGAGGAACAGACCGAAATAAAATCTTTAAAAATCCAGGAAACTGTTTTGTTTCAGTGTATGGAAAATAGAAGCTTGGACATTCTGCTAAATGACTTCTTTTGTGTTTCACAGAAGAAAGAAAGTGATATGGGTTTGAAACAACATGACAGTGAGTAAATAATGACAGAATTTTTATTTTTAGGTGAACTATCCCTTTCATGACATGCCTTTTATATTTTAATATGTTGAGGTCATCTTATAATATTAGTAAAGTTTTTTTGCACAAAAAACAGTATTTAAAAATAATATTTTTGTAAAACATGATAATTTTCCACCCTCATTCTAACCCTCTATCAGAAACACTTGGTTTTGGTGCTGCTTCTCCTTTAAGACTTGACAATAACTGTTATGATTGGCTCTCTGCTCTTGACTGACCTGCTCTCTCTACTTGCCATCTCACTGCTCACTGCTACTGTGCAGGGCTACAGAAGTGATTAAAGGTAAAGTAGGCATTGATGTGTTGTTGTGGAGGCGGTCAGATGCAAATGTCTACCACGGTTTGACATCACAATGTGGAGAAAGTAGAGAATGAGTCATTTTGGCAGCTCGGTTTAAAAAAATGCTCTTTTTGAGTTCTGAAACTTACAGTATGTTTTTATAGTACAATGACCTCTTATATGTCAAAATCAAGGAAAATTTTATTCTTCATGTCATGACCACTTTAAGTGAGAGCAGCACACATTGGTTGAAAACTAATCTCGTCTCATTCTTCAACAAACCCCAAAAACATTCAGAGAATAGCACAACCTCCTGCAGACTCTGAGAGCACGCATGTCTGCATGGAGGAGACGGTTGTCATTCACTACAGGACCTGAATGAAAACAGGAGATGAGTGACAAGCATGAATATTTAATGGTGCTCTTTAAAGATGTGACAGCCATTAGCCTGTCATGATTGATTCACATCTATTCAAAGTGTGGCCTTATTGGACATGCAACTAAATGGGTGCAATTAGACAGAACTGCGTCTCTGATTAATGAGCCTCTCATCGCTCTCCACACTAGTGGAGAGCTTATCCAGATCACTGGCTGCTCTACTGGTAAGCCACTGTGTCCATTAGAACCACAGGGACAACCCTGGATCACTTTCTTTAAGCTTTAATAGGACTAGTTAAGTAGTTTAAATATGTGGCAGGTCAAAGAGGTGGGCTTCCTCAACATTTACATTTATGCATTTGGCAGATGTTTTTATCCAAAGTGACTTACAGTGCACTTATTACAGGAACAATCCCCCCAGAGCAACCTGGAGTTAAGTGCCTTGCTAAAGGACACAATGGTGGTGGCTGTAGGGCTCGAACCAACAGCCTTCTGATTACCAGTTATGTGCTTTAGTCCACTATGCCACCACCACTCCATAAGTGTCGGTCACATTACACTTTGCACTGTATTCACACCCATTCAAACACATCTGAATACGGGAGACCAGAAACGCAAGCTAATGTGAAGAAAGTTTGGCGAACTCTGACCTGCGAATCTGAATGACGAGAAGACATGTGACCAATAGAAGATAAAAAGAGGTCACACACTGACCTCTTGGCTCAATTAAAAGACAACAGATTTAAAAGCTGTGCGTATTTATTGTTGCTGGAAAGTGAGTAGATGGTATTTTCTAACATTTTTAATATAATATTATTTGTTATTTGCAATTTATTATGAACAAAATCCAGAAGCCCTCCCGCATGATTTCATATCCTAGTCTGTTGTGTTGTCCGAAAAAAAAACTGCGTGCTCAAAGCCTAGTGTGACTGCCCCTTCAGTCTTGGTTTCTTCAAATGTTTCATCATCTGCTTAAACATATTTTGATGGCGCCGTGGATGGCCGCCTCGGTGTGGAGCGCTTCTATTGTTTTGTTATTTTTGTTTGTTTGTCCTGTATTTAGTAATCTTTTTTCAGTCAGTTTTACCAGAGACAAACTGCTGAACATTCGACAGCATACACCAGTCAATATTTTCCCGGATTTTGAATATTCGGACGTTTTGTTTGACATTTTAGTCGGAGGCGTGGCTGTGTTGTTTAAACGCACTAGCAGACGCAGGCGAGGGAGACGAGCAGGCGCGCTGGTCAGGCTCCATCGGCGCGGCTTTCAAACAACGCTGCCGAGCATTCATCTAGCAAATCTCCACTCTCTCCCTAACACAATGGACGAACTACATCTCCTCACCTGCACAAACAAGGACTTTTCAAACACTACTGCCTTGTGCTTCACAGAAACCTGGCTGAGTGAAGCCATTCTGGACAGCACGTTACATCTGCCAAGCTTTCAGCTGTTCAGAGCAGATCGCATCGTGGAGTTAACGGGGAAAACGAGAGGCGATGGAACATGCTTTTACATCAATGAAAGTTGGTGTACAGATGTAACAACGTTAAAGAGGATGTGCTGTCCTAATTTGGAAGCGCTCTTTATTAACTGTAAGCCTTTCTACTCGCCACGGGATTTTTCCTCATTTATTCTGGTGAGTGTGTATATCACGCCAAACACGTGTTTGAACACAACGCTGCAAGAGCTGGCTGATCAAATCACAGACACAGAACAACAATACCCAGACTCAGTTATTATTATTCTTGGGGATTTTAACAAAGCAAACCTCACACATGAACTGCCCAAATACAAACAGCATATTACATGCCCAACCAGAGACAGAAATATACTGGATCACTGCTACAAAACAATAAAGGACGCATATCGCTCTGTTCCTAGAGCAGCTTTGGGACTATCTGATCACTGTCTGGTTCATCTTCTTCCGACCTACAGACAGAAATTAAAATCTGCTAAGCCTGTATTAAGGACTGTAAAGAGATGGACCAATGAAGCAGAGCTGGAACTACAAGCCTGCTTTGACTGCACTGATTGGAGTGTTTTTGAGGCTGCAGACACCAATCTGGACGAGCTCACAGATACTGTTACATCATATTTTTTTACATCAGTTTTTGTGAGGATATGTGCATTCCTACTAGGACTTATTTAACATTTAACAATGACAAACCATGGTTTACAGCGGAATTCAGGCAGCTTCGTCAGGCCAAAGAGGGTGCTTACAGAGTTGGGGATAAAGTCTTGTACAATCAGGCCAGGAACACACTGAATAAGGGAATCAGAGTGGCTAAAAGAAGATATTCTGAGAAGCTGAAAACAACTTATGAATTACAGGACTCCTGCCCCCAACCCTGTGGTGGACCAACAACTGGCTGACGACCTGAATGTGTTCTACTGTTGATTTGAAAGGCCCAGTCTCACACCCCATACCCACTCTGACCTTCACTTCACACAAACACTAACACCTCCTGCAACCCTCCTCCTCCCCCCTCCTGCTACTCAACCTGCACTTAAGATCTGTGAAGATGATGTGAGCCGTGTCTTTTGACAACAAAGGATAAGGAAAGCACAGGGCCCAGATGGCATTTCACCTGCATGTCTTAGATCCTGTGCTAACCAGCTGGCCCCCATCTTCACACAGATCTTCAATATCACTGGAGCAGTGTGAAGTCCCATGCTGCTTCAAACATTCCACTATCATCCCCATCCTAAAGAAACCAAACCTGTTGCCCTGACGTCTGTGGTCATGAAATCATTTGAGAGACTGGTGTTGGCCCACCTGAAGAACATCACTGGACCCTTTCTAGATCCCCTTCAATTTGCTTATCGAGCAAACAGGTCTGTGGGTGTTGCAGTCAACATGGGATTGCATCATATCCTGCAAGATCTGGACAGACCAGGGACATATGCAAGGATCCTTTTTGTGGACTTCAGTTCGGCTTTCAACACCATCATCCCAGCTATACTCCAGAATAAATAACTCTCTGTTCTCTTGTTTATCTGTCAGTGGATTACCAGCTTTCTGACGGACAAGCAGCAGCTTGTGAGATAGGGGAAACTCACTTCCAGCACCTGTACAATCAGCACTGGTGCCCACAGGGATGTGTGCTCTCCCCACTACTCTTCTCCCTCTACACCAATAACTGCATTGCCAAGGACCACTATGTCAAGCTCCTGAAGTTTGCAGATGACACCACTGTCATCGGCCTCATCCGAGATGATGATGAGTCTGCATACAGAAGGGAGGTTAAACAGCTGGCTGTCTGGTGCAGTCAAAACTACCTTGAGCTGAATACGTTCAAAACGGTAGAGATGATTGTGGACTTTAGGAGGAACACCCCAACACTGACCCCCCTCACCATTCTGAACAGTACTGTGGCGGAAGTGGAGTCATTCAGGATCCTGGGCACTACCATCTCACAGGACCTGAAGTGGGAGACCCACATTGACTCCATTGTGAAAAAGGCCCAGCAGAGGTTGTACTTCCTTCACCAGCTGAAGAAATTCAACCTGCCACAGGCGCTGCTGATACAGTTCTATTCAGCAGACATTGAGTCTGTCCTCTGCACTTCAATAACTGTCTGGTTTGGTTCAGCTACCCCTTCAAGAACAATACACTTCTAGAGTGAGGAAAAAGGTTGGAAAAATCACTCTGGATCCCACTCACCCTGCCCACTACCTTTTTGAACTGTTGCCTTCTGGCCGACGCTTCAGAGCTCGGAGCACCAGAACCGTCAGGCACAGGAACAGTTTTTTCCCTCAGGCTATCCATCTCATGAACAGTTAAATTGCCCCATTGAGCAATAAATATGTGCAATACACAGTTTAGTCTTTCTTATATTTATCCAACACATCCAACCTCTTCTGCCATTTCATTCCAAAAAAAAAAACATTTGCACTGTACATAACAGATTTGTATTTACACTGTACATAACAGATTGTATTAGATTTGCACTATCCATGTGTATGTATGTATGTGTGTGTCTGTACGTATGTGTATAATTATTTTTTATTTTTTATTTTTTATTATTATCTATGTCTTGCTGCTGTTTTTGTATTGTTTTTGTATGGTTGTACACTGGAAGCTCCTGTCACCAAGACAAATTCCTTGTATGTGTAAGCATACTTGGCAATAAAGCTCATTCTGATTCTGATTCTGATTCTGATTTAGCCAGGTGTACACTGTATGTTTTTTACGGTCCTTTTATGATTGTTGCTTGTCAGACTGTACAATATGATTCTAGTGAGATTACTGTAAATGGCCTGACACTTTGTGTGACATTATGTCAGATTGTAGTGAATAACTTAAAATTCTGTCCTCACAAAAAAATATCGTAGGACTTCAGAAGACTTCATATATAGCATATAGGGTTGTCATGTCACGATACCAAAAATTCAGTAGTCGGTACCAATACCAGTAAAATTCATGACTGTCAATTCCAATTTCGATACCACAAAAAAATAGGCAATATGATATTGAACATACTTCTTTAATCTTTTTAACAAAGTTCAATGTATCAATGTAAATAATAAATTAAATGATTGCATTTTTCCCAATTAAGTAAACATTGATTAAAGTTTTTTTAGGTAAGATTTAATTATATAAACATAAAGTCTGCAGGCGCTGCACACTTCATTGTGAATGAGTGCTCTCTTCTATCATCTACAACAACAAGCGCAGCATGCTATGCTCATAAATGTGGTGTTTCCAGTGTATGAGCGGCTTCACACATTCACTTTGAAGCACATAGCAAATGCAGACTGTTCTTTATATTAATTAAATTAATTAATTGTCCCCTTTTGTGGATCCTAATCACACTAGAACATACCACGATTTTAATTTGATTTATTGTCTTTTACAGTGTAAAAGGTGTAAAAGAGCATGCACTTAAGTAAGCGTGTGAGCATTTGAAAGCAGTTGTGTTTAAGTCAGACAGCACGCAGGGACCGAATTGAGTCGGTGCTCGGTACTACCCGTACTGCAAAAAAACACTAATATCATTACATCTTTTTTATTTTAGTATCGACTTGGTACTGAAATAGATTCTGTACATTTATTTTTGTTCCACAGAAAAAAAGAAAGTCAAATGGTCTTGGAACGATGTGAGGGTGAGTAAATGATGACTTTTGGGTGAACTATACATTTGAGAATACAAAACAACTTCAAATTAAGATGTGAATAATTTGCAAACAAATTTCAGATAGGACCGTGTTGATGAGGATATGCTTTGCTGATGTTAGAGGAAGTGCAGTGATTATATGAATACCTCCTCCTGGTCCAACATGTAGAGCTGATTTCCAGAGATCACACACAGACGAGGGTTCCAGTCGGGTTGCTCGTAGGAGGGAGCAGCTGCGAAGGAGGGCTGGTGTCTGTAGGAGGGGGGGACTGCATACCTCGCATCTGAGACAGGAGAGGAGAGGAGAGGAGAAGAGAGGAGGAACCAAGTGTCAGAGAAAGCAACTGAAAACTATATTTTCTGAGGAAAATATGAGTGGTGCATGCCCAAGTGTACTTTTACAGTGCTAGGGATGTTGCCACATAGTTTCTAAAGTGTTTTGAGCAGCTATTACAGTAGCATGTTGCTATGGTGTTGCTAGGGTGTTCTGGGTGGTTGCTAATGTGTTGATTACTGGCCCAAGTCTAAAAAATCCAACACCAAGTCTGTATGATATTCGTATCCATATATACAGTATGTCTCAGTCTATGGGATTTAAAAAAATAATTTTAACTGTTTTCAGTTTTGAGCCCTCGAAGTGTTGACTTTTTAAAAAAATGTAATGAGATCCAATTAAATTAAATTAAACACTCGTTAAAATTTATTTTTAGACTGTACAAAATAAACAAGAGTCATACAAGAACCTGTACATGACAATCAAGCCTACTGGTTAAAAGTTAAAATTTAGTGTACATCCCAAGCTATTTATTCATTGGACCTAGGGAATTTAAAGAGAGCCGAGTCCTGACTTTAGTCAAGGATTTCCAAAAGTGTAATATGTGCTTGTCTAACCACTAGGAGGTAATGTCCTGCAATTGCTCATGTAACTTCAGGGTAACCCCAAAATGTTGGTCAGACTGAAGTTCACACCCTCCCCAATCAGTGTGCCAAATTTCACAACTTTTTATTATATTGATCTAGAAGCTGCCACAGACTCAGTGTTTTATGTCTAGTGTGTCTACCTGACACAAGCCCGACAGAACCTAACAAACCATCAGGTTTTGGGCCGGGTTTGGGTAAGTTTTTCAAGTGTAACTTTCAGGTCATGTTCAAGTTTGTAATTAATGAAAAAAAGCTATTTTTATTATTATTATACATATTTTGATAATGAGGTCCATCAATGAGGACTTCACGTGACTGTTATACTGTTACACATGATCCCAGATTGTCTGCACCCAGCAAAGTTACAGCACTAATAAACAATGTAAACATAGCTTTTATTCAGACACAAACACAATACATTTGACCTATTTTTACTACATTTTTGGCCAAGATACTCAGAAAATGGCACAGCATTGCATCTTAAAGACACTGGGTGTCTTTTGTCTGAGACTGTAAACATCTAACTCATGCACAAACTTTGATATTGATGGTACTGTTCAGCCCTGGGGTTTAAATTGTGCTGTAAAGCTGTCATGTGTTCGGCTCTGGCCCTGTCAGCCAAGGCGAGAGCAATAAAGGTATTACTGTGTCTGAGGCCTTTGACATTTTTACTTCATCCCAGTTCTTCTTTAAAACTTAAGACAGGATTAGTTTCCCACTATTTTACTTTTAAAGCTACAGATTTGCTGCAATATTTTGCCCTGGTGTCTGAGTCCCCACCTCTGACCCTTCAGCCAATCGGAAACAGCCTTGACAGATGGAGGCAGCATCAGAGGGATACTAGATCAGAAACAGGACGGATCTGTCCAGACTCACACACAATTGTCAGATTTCCTCCAAGCAGTCGAGAACAACAGAGGAACACACTCACAAAACAGATCGCTGGACTCAAGCAGCCGTATGTTTACTAGAACTGATTCATTGGCAAATCTTTCACTTTTCAGAGTGACTATTTGCACCCCAATAGTCTGCTATGACAAAACTATGACAAAAAAATGCAAATAATATATCAGAGATAGGATCTGGACGGTTGTGGGCATGCTCCAACATTATGTGCGACAGTTCAAATCCACCTTGTGTATTTTTTAGAGCTCTCAGAATTAACGTGTTAACGAATGCGATTAATTTAAAAAGCGTAACGCATTCATTTTTCTTAATTGCGATTAATGCATTTACCATTAATACAACAAAAACACATGTTGGGAAGGGCAGAACCTTTGTAATGTGTCCATCCGGAGTCATTACACTGACGCACACTTCTCAACATACGCACAGGCTGAGTTCGGAATTGCATTCTACCCATACTACTCATCCTACTTCTGCCATACCTGTCTATGGCAGAAACAGTACGAGTAGTATGGTAGTATGAAATTCCAAACTCAGCGACACACCAGAGCCCTTCTACCAAGGTGAGCCTACAAGCTTAGCATAAAATAGCATAATGCAGCAGTCCCATAGACATTCAGCGGTACTGTCATAACACGCTAGATGACCGTTACGCTCTCTACTATGATAGCGCTCTTCATGTGAAGTTAAAAGCGGCGCTGGCATTGATGCCCTGACGCGAATCATTAACGCAGCTTCAAGATTCCTGAGGCAAAGCGAATAGCCACAGTGTACCTGGAGATTAATATTGTGGAGGATGAGAGTTAAAGAGATTTAATGCCCATTGCAATGAATATGCAAACTATTTGGGGGACTAGTTCTTTTAATTAGTCAAACTCCCAATTAGACTTTGGGAAACGTTTAATGTAACTTGAATTGGTGCTATCTTAGTGCATTTACAGTATATCTTTAAACTGTGGAAGGTTTTGTTTGGAAAATGTTTATAAAGCATTATATTGTTACATTGTGTTTTGTTTTCTTTCCTTAGATGGAAATAAATGCATTTTGACAGGAAAAGAAATAATATATATTTATATATATATATATATATAGTGTCAAATTTCAGCACTTTCAAAATCTGAGATTAATCGCCATTAACTACAAAACAAATATGCGATTAATCACAATTAAAAAATGTAATCGACTAACAGCACTAGTATTTTTCCCCTCATTTTTTTTACCTTTAAGAGAGCATACTTTAAACTTTAAAAAAATGCAGTGTCATTCTATTATGCCAAATACTTCAATTGAATTAATTCATGAACTTACATTTACAAGTAATTAGAGCTCATATTTAATGCAATAATAATTTTTTTTCATATCTATTGACTTGACTTTTTTCATTTGTGGTTATCTTTCAGTAATATAATATCTATAATTATTATTTTAATGAATAATATTATGCAATGTAATGGAATTAATCCCTAACTTCACAGTACAGCCGTCCGGTATGATAGAAATAGAGTAAGCAGCAATTTTAGTTCACTAAAACTTTGCTAAATCCATGCTTCAAAAGAAATGGATTAAAACGCTTGAGTGGTCTGGATTACTTTTTTGCTGTCTTTATGTACTTTTTGGAGCTTGAAAGTTCTGGATCCCATTGACTTACATTAAATGGATAAAAATACCTTGTACATTCCTCAGCAAATCTTTGTTTGCATTCCAAAGAAGAGAGAAAGTCATAAGGGTTTGGAACAAAATGAGGGTGAGTAAATTATTACAAAATTTTCATTTCTGGGTGAATTATCCCTTTAAGTCTGTCAGATGAGTGGTAAAAATGTTCAGCAATTGTAAAACAGTCTAGTAACTTTCAAATAAACTCTTCCAGATGTTCTACGACGACCTGGGCCACTGGTCAAGTACAAGTAAAATCCATAACATAAACCTGAACTGCTAATTTTTTTTTTTTTTCATTAAACTCTATAGGTATGTACAGTACATAAGCATGACAGCAGGCCAAAAAGACACTCTTTTTACTGGGATAAACACTGCAAACACAGCATTTTTTCTGCAGCTCTGAGCAGTATCCCCAAAGCTGCACTGTTCAACATGCTTTCTACTGCACACTGTGCTCTCCACTTGGCAGTAAGCCAGCTGAAATCTCTTCCACCATGAAAATAGTCTGTCACATCTAGCTCCATCCTGACAAGAAGTCCTGGTGAGCTGCAGGAGCTGCCCAGCACTGCTCTACTCAACGGCTATGGTTGCTCTCCACTATGTAAGAAACTGCTTTTCAACAATTACTCATTTATTTTACAGGGAACTAAATTGAAATGGTTTAGGGTAGGATATAATAATAATAACAATTCTTTACATTTATATAGCGCTTTTCTAGGCACTCAAATCGCTTTACATAGTATAGGGGGAATCTCCTCAACCACCACCAGTGTGCAGCATCCACCTGGATGATGCGACAGCAGCCATAGTGCGCCAGTACGCCCACCACACACCAGCTATTGATGGAGTAGAGTAGAGTGATGTAGCCAGTTCAGGGATGGGGATTATTAGGAGGCCATGATTGATAAGGGCTAATGGGTGGAAATTGGACAGGACACCAGGGTACAACCCCTACTCTTTACAAGAACTGCCCTGGGAATTTTAATGACCACAGAGAGACAGGACCTCGGTTTAATATCTCATCCGAAGGATGGTGCCTTTTTACAGTATAGTGTCTCTATCACTATACTGGGGCATTATGACCCACACAGACCACAGGGTGAGCACTCCCTGCTGGCCTCCCTAATACCTCTTCAAGCAGCAACCTTAGCATTCCCCAGGAGGTCTCCCATCCAGGCACTGGCCAGGCTCAACCCTGCTTAGCTTTAGTGGGCAACCAGGCAAGAGCTGCAGGGTGATATGGCTGCTGGCAAAATATATGATATACACCGATCAGCCACAACATTAAAACCACCTGCCTAATATTGTGTAGGTCCCCCTCATGCCGCCAAAACAGCGCCAACCCGCATCTCAGAATAGCATTCTGAGATTATATTCTTTGCACCACAATTGTACAGAGCGGTTATCTGAGTTACCATAGACTTTGTCAGTTCTAACTAGTCTGGCCATTCTCTGTTGACCTCTCTCATCAACAAGGCATTTCCATCCACAGAACTGCCGCTCACTGGATGTTTTTTGTTTTTGGCACCATTCGTAGTAAATTCTAGAGACTGTTGTGTGTGAAAATCCCAGGCGATCAGCAGTTACAGAAATACTCAAACCAGCCCATCTGGCACCAACAATCATGCCACGGTTCAAATCACTGAGATCACATTCTTCCCCCATTCTGTTGGTTGATGTGAACATTAACTGAAGCTCCAGACCCATATCTGCGTGATTTTATGCACTGCTGCCACACGATTGGCTGATTAGATAATTGCATGGTTGATTGTTTGTGCCAGAATGCTATTCTGAGATGTGGGTTGGCACAGTTTTGACGGCATGAGGGGGACCTACACAATATTAGGCAGGTGGTTTTAATGTTGTGCCTGATCGGTGTATATGAAATGCCAGTATAACACAAGGTATGATGCAATTTTAGTAATCCTAGTAGCATGCAACGCAAGTCCACTTAAAGTGTCCCAAATTCCACCTTCAGCCCTTGTGGTCCTCCAGAATACTTTGGTGACAAAATGCTGTCACAGTTGTAAACTGCTGTGAAGCAGTTCCATTATTCTCAGAAAGTCTGAACTTTCAGCTTCCTACTTTGACAAGTAGCCACAGAACATCACTTGAAGTCGGAATTCCAATTTCGGAATTCCAAATCTGTGCATAAGTCCTAAACTTGCAGCTGCTCACACAAACATGTCTGCATTCAGGGAGATGTATAAAGTTAATGATAAACATTTACTTTTAAGCAAATAAAAAACATGAATGAGTCAAAGATTTTATATTATATGATTATGGGTCAATGACGTGAAGCTCGCTTTTATTTTTTATTTTGTCCAGATCTTTTAAGTTATTGAAAATGCAATTCACACAAAACAATTTCAAATTCTGAGTTCAAAGTCATTTTGATATTTTTTTCTGGGGCTTAAAAGTAAAAACTGTCATGTGGTGTAACCGTCTGGAGACAGTAAAAAAAAAAAAAAAAAAAAAAGTCTCATTAAAAAATGAGACATGTTGGTATGAGTAGTGCAAAATAAGCTTTTATTATTTTAACTTTTTGTCCACCAAATCAAAGCCAGGTGGTGTAACAAACATGTAGATTGCCATTTTGTTCACGTGACAAAAAAAACAACAAAAAAACATGAAACCGAGAGGACCCCTTAGCCCCTTAAGATTGTGTATAGTTACACAATAATTACAGTTCTACAAACTTGACGCCTGTCTTTTAAAGTAAACAAATTTTTAATATAGTAAATTAGCTAATCCTTTTGATAACCGTATACATGTAGAACAAACGCTAGCATTACATAGCATCATTTATCCTTTAAAATTTGGTTGCTAGAAGACACCTACATTGACAATCATACACCCTGCTAAGCTAAAGGGAGCATTTAAATATAAAGTTGGACTATTCCACATCCGACTTCCAATGGAACGTAGCATAAATAAGCATAATGCATAAATAAGCACAAAATGGGCCTTATTTATGAAACGCGCAGAACACATTTGTGTGTAAATCATTAATGAATCCATTCTTGAATACAATGGGACAATTTATGTTAGAATGGTTTTACTAATGATTATACACAAATTTGTTTTTTCCATGTTTCATGAATAAGTCCAATTACCTTTAAAGTAGAAGCTGTTTCAGCACATAGGAAATAGATCAGTAAATAAATCTACCAATCAACATCCTAAGCACACTCTAACATCAAAGGCCACAGACACAATCCCCGTAGGTGCCTTTTCATGTTCTGGTGTCATTGGCTAGCACACTTCTAAGAAGGTGCTACTATTCATTTGTGGGCTGTGGGTGCTGATGTGAGCCGTGTATGCGAGGAACAGACAACGCATGGGTCAGTCTCACATTGTCATAACACGGCCCAACAGGAGTAACACTGTTTATTCACATTGCTGTGCTCCAAACAGTGCTAAAAATACTCACACATTATCTCCACATGCCCCAGGCAGGTAGTGCACAAAACAGTGAGGACAAGCATCTATCCTGCGCAATGCCTGTTTTGTAATAACATCTGTTGTGCATTAACAGATGTCAATAGTGTGTTATAGACTCAAGCAGACTAAAAGGATGTGCTTTGATGCATGCACAAAAGCTTTTCTGCATTACTGCACCATGATGGACATGTGACCTTACATCAAAATGCACTTTAAAAGGCTGGAAAGTGTCATCCAACAGTAGGGGAAACAAAATATTATCGCACAGAGGTTGCTTATTCATAGCTGAGGAGAGTTCTCAGTTATGTTTTTGTTAAGTATAAATTTTTGCTTAGATGTTTCTCCTAAAATTCCATAGGAGAAATGGAAATAGTAATAAAATGAGGCAATTGTTGACATACAGAAATAATATAGGTATAGAATTTATGGTGGTTTTAGGAGAATTTGATGAGAAATGTTTGAATTCATATTGAAATCTTTGACCTTTGACTTTGATATTTTGGCAATTTGAGATCTCCTCTGAAACTTAAGAAACGACGTGTGTGATTAAAGTGTTTTTTTTTCTCAGGTGACAAATTTGAAGGAGGGGACATACTAGAGAACTTTTTAGACCCTAGAGAGTTTAGTCATCAAATCTTTTTGCACATTTTCCAGAAGAGAAATAAATGCATATCTGCTGAAAGTTAAAGGTGCTGTAGCAATTTTAGCTGTTTTGCAAAATTCCGATATTTTGCTTACTTCAACGATACGCCCTCATTCCAAAACCCCACTCTTCAAAGACATGTCAATCTGATATCAGCAAACCCAAATGCACAAAATGATTAGGGAAATGAAAACTGGTTCTTATTCAGAACAGGTTCCATTTGAGTTAGGTAGGTAAGGAAGGTTCCTGTAGCTCAACTGGTAGAGCATGGAGCTAGCAATGCCAAGATCATGGGTTACATTCCCAGGGAACACACAAACTGATAAAATGTATACCTTGAATGCACTGTAAGTTGGATAAAAGCATCTGAAAATGTCAAATGTAACAAAATACTGGAAACAAATGATGTTCATGATGTTCGGTTCTGTTAACGGTTCTCGAACGTGCATCCTTCACTGTACTAAAATGCTTTACCATTCAGTTGCACTGCAACCCCACTACTAAATCAGTAGTGCGAAACACAGAGCGTGACCAGTGGAGTCCGATTCCAGAGAAAAAGACTCTCATGAGCAGTGGCGAAACTTGGATCTTCTGGGCAGGGAAGTCCAAAGAACCTGTCGGGCCCCCTGTAATTGCCTCGTTTCCACTGCCCGTCGGGTCTGCAGTTGTTTTCAACGTTCCCTTTTGGTCGGCCGTCGCCGGGGCCTGCTTTCGCCCCAGGCTCCAGTGTTGCTGCACACCTTGCACTGCCTGAAGTTACGCCACTGCTTATGAACCAATTCTTATGAATCTACGCTGCAAAACATACTGCATGACCAATGTCCCAAACGAATGACTTGCATGTCATTTTTTTTTTTTATCTACAGTGTGAAACATGCGTGACCATTGTAGCCTGATTCCTGAACGAATGACTCTCATGAGTCAGTTCTTTTGAATCTACACTGCAAAGCCAAACGTGATCTCATGAGAATTTGTATGTATTCTAGCAAACGTAAATTCTCTTACGTTTGCAAAGACATCGAAATGTACAATATTCTGATGAACAATTTTTTATTGATTCACATACTGAACACAGAAAAACAAAACATATATACACAGATCAACAGTTAACCCCCACTTTTACCCCTCCCCATCCCAATCCCCAACCTGGCCCCCAACAAAATCCCAGTGGTCATACATGATTAGACACACACACAAAAAAATAAAAAATTATAATAATAATAATCACACATCCAGAAACGCCAAATATCTGCCCCATTTCCCCACAAACAAGTTCAATTTCCCCAGTCTTCTAAATGACCCTTTTTCAAAGGCCGCCATCCTCCCCATCTCCGAGCACCACTCCTGAAATGAGGGCGCTCCAGCCACCTTCCATCCCCTTAAAACAATCTGTCTGGCGATCATGACACTGGTTAGGACCCAACTCTTTATGTGTCTATTCTCTACATCGATGACCATCTGGGGCAAAATGAAACCTGAGTGTCCAATACGTCACACACAAAACTCTGAACCTTCAGCCAAAACTCCTGGATCTTAACACACCCCCAAAACACATGGGTTATGTCTCCATCCTCTGATTGGCATCACCAGCAGGTGGGTGTGTCTTTAAGACCAAGCCTATACAATATAGAGGGGGTCCAACAGAATCTGTGTAAAATCTTGAATTGCATAAGGCGCACCCTTGTGTCACTAGATGTAGACTTGACGTTTTTTAGAATCCTAGCCCACTCTCCCTCCTCCAATGCCAAGTTTAAATCTTTCTCTCATAATCTCTTGACAGATGTTAAAGCTCCGTCTCCCAGACTCTGAATTAGCAGGGAGTAATACACTGATGCACTCATGACCTTTTCCAAAAGTAGTAATCACCCCTCCCAGAGTGTCTGCCGCTTTAGGGGGGTGTGTGCTACTCCCAAAAATAGTACAGAGCAGGTGGCACAGCCGAAAATACCTAAAGAATTGAGATCTGGGAATCCCAAATTGTTGAACCAAATTTTCAAAGGATCTCAACACTCCGCTCTCATATCCGAAATGTACAATACTGACGTACTGACGGAATCTAAACGTGATCATTTAACGCCTATAGAAACATACAAATGTTTATGTGTAATGAATGAATTGATTAATATTGAATTCATAGAATTAATCTGTTAATTACATTTAATTGATAATGAGTGAGATTAATAAAATGTCATCCCATTTATTTAACACAGCTGACATTATATTATGACATTTTAACAGAGTCATTCAGTTCTGTGTGATTTCTGCTGCCCTATACAACGTTTTAAAGGATTATATAACTTTATATACAGAATATACATAATATGTATTATCATTTTATCATTTATTAAGCATTTAATTGTATTTTTGTTTGCCAAAAAACAAAATGAACCACAAAAAGCACCATAAAGGTAATCTACAGGTAGTGAACTGTAAATACGTTGAAATGTTTACGTTTTAGATGCTTTCAAACGACAATTTTGTACATTTTAGTGTCTATCCAAACGTACAAACATGTACGTTTAAATATTACAATTAGCTACGTATATTAATAAGATCAAGCTGGCAAAACATATAGCACAACCTCCTGAATAAATGACTCTTATCAGATGCTTCTTTTTAGTGAATAACTTGATGAACCGCAGTCATTCATTTCGTCATGTCCGACTCGAAACGAATCAAGATTTGTCACAGTGTTATGTGTACTTAATAATCATGAGGCTTAAATCAAAGTTATTACTGGATGGTTGTTGATATGAAAATGTGTTGTTAAAGATACATATTATGTGTTTTGTTGTAATTAGTGACATATTTTATAAAAGAATGAATGAAGAATGAATCAAATATCTTAATTAGACTGTGTGAATGATCCATCATTTTGTAACAGGCTTGTAAGAGCAGTAAATCCAATATTAATTGCATTCATAATTTCCAAATATTTCTTCCTCAAAAGTAATAACGGAATATTTAATGGAACCATTAAGGAACCAGAATCAATAAATTCCTTATGATTTCTGTCCCTAAAAAAGATTTACAGGCAGAACGTGTTTTTGATTGGCTAGTTTTCTGATTGGCCATAGTAGTGCGAGACGCTCCCGTGACTCTTTTTGTCACAGAGAGACAGAGTGATATCTGTCAGGTAGTAGGGATATTTTATGCATGATATCAAAAGAATATCGCTTACAGCACATTTAATGTTATCAGTGTTTAAGGGTAACAGACACTGACTAAAAGCCACAAAACTCAGATTTTAATTTCATCAGGTCTTTACATCTTAGTTAGCTCTCTGTAATCGTATTGCTCTTCAGGAGTAACAATTGAGATAATATTAGATCTCAGTGATTTTTTCTTTGCTAATCCGCACTCTGAGGCTGCTCTTATGTTTTGCAGTACTGTTTAATATCTGGTCAGAAGATAAGGTCTGTTCATTTAACTCCCAAACCAGCATGTAGATCTACCTGCTCGTCTCCACATGGCGTCACTGTAGCTGCACTTTAATCTCCAAATATACATACAGGAAACAAGGTTACTGCCCAAGAGATGTCACTTCCGAAACACCCACTCTCTCCCTCGCTCTCTTGCTCGTTCTCACCCACACACCCCCAGTTTATTGCCATGACAACCGGGAAAAGAATAGAATATAAGTGAGTGTTAAAGAGACAGATGATCAGAGAGAGAGGGGGAACGATAGAGGTAGGGAAGACAAGGATAGAACTGGACTGCAAGAGAGAGAGAGAGAGACAGAGAGCTAAAATGTGTGGGAGAGAGCAAAATGCGAGAGACGGAGAAGAGAGGAGTGAGAGAGATCCAATGAAAGTGAGAGAGAGAGAGAGAACTTTTGGAAAGACAAAAAGAGATAGAAAAGAAAAAGAGAGAGGTAGTGAGAGAGAAAAATTAGTGGTTTGGAGAAACGGAGGTAACGAGGACACTTTTTTGGGAAAAGAGAGACCATGTCTTGTTCCCATAGCAACCTAGCCATCCATGAAATACTCTATTTCTTTCTCTCCCTCTTTTTGCTATATGCAGCTCATAGTATGTATATGACACCAGATATCTGATGAGTAAATGAGATGATATGGATATCAGTGGATGAATTAGTGCTGTTGATCGTTATATACAAGCAAGTTAAGTTGCTCATATATTCAGAGATCAACAATAAGGGTTATTTCTGATGGCTGTTTAAATTCTTACTGGCCCTGCCAAAATCTTCACAAAAAAAAAACAACAACAACAAAAAAAAAGATACATTTTATTTATCAATTTTTTTTTTACTAGTGCTGTCAGTCGATTAACATTTTTAATCGTGATTAATCACATCATTTTTGTAGTTAATCGCAGATTACTTCTTTTCCTTTCAAAATGCATTTATTTCCATTTTAGGAAAGAAAACCAAAAAATATGTAACAATATAATGCTTTATTAACATTTTCCAAACAAAGCCTACCACAGTATAAAGATAGAAATACACTAAAATAGCAATTCAAGTAACATTAATCGTTTCAAGTCTAAGTGGGAGTTTGAATAAAGCCAAGCATACACTACACGTCTTGCAGTCAGCATCCTGCGACTCACAGTCCAGTTTTTCGTCGCAGGTGCGAACACTTCAACTACACGATCAATCATCCCTGACTGAGACCATGTGTACACTGGTATTAAGATGAGTTTTGGGTGGTCCGATCACAAATGTACAAGCGAGACATCACCGTTACACTTGGACGTCTCTTTTGACCATTTGTGTTCGGATTTTGAGGAGACAGTCTTGGATGTCATGGAGACATTAGAGCTGAAACAATTAGTCTTTAGACGTTATCGACAACGTCGACAATAAAAAATTGTCGATAAATATTTTCTTGGTCAAATAGTTGTTTTATCTCATTTAACGTAACATGAGATCATATAAAACTCTAGAGTAGCACTGCAGCTCACGCCTGACTGAGGAGAGGAAGAATTACACAGCTCACAGTTCAGATGCACTCTAAAATTTCACAGCTTCAGGTGATGTAGATCACAAAGTATGAGGGAGTTATAATGCAAAAATACAAAATAAGTAAATACAGAAGCACTCTCATTGTGGAATAAGTGGAGTTGGAGCTGCCGCGGCGCTGAAGCAAAACTTGCATGTCGAGCGTCTTTAAAGGAAACACCCTGGCATTGCCTCTTAAATGCAGTTATATTTAATGCATTATAGCTTTATTAAAGTTCAAATAAGAAGCAGATCATGTAAATAACTACAAACTCCAAAACTGGCATTTCTCTGTGCGGTCAGCGCCTCTTCTATGAGTTGCGCTAATGTCCCATTCTAAGGGGGAGAGATTGAATCTGCACTCGGCTGATGCACACTCTGTCACGGGAACGCTCATCCATCGAGCACACACGCTTAATGCAGCTAGATTATAACGTGACGGCTTGCGACTTATTGAATCATAATATATGCGTCACTGTGTGTTTTTATCGCAAAGAAAACTGGCAATACACCGCTTTATTAATAAGACAGAGTTTGTTTTTTTGTGAGTTAAAGATGGATTGAAGTGAACAGAAAGGTGAGAGAGGGTAGTCTTCGCCCCATTGTATACTGCAACAAAATAAATTTTTGATTTGTTTTTGTTTTGGCTTGTTTTCCAATATAAATATCTAAAATTCCATTAAAATAACTGTTATCTGTGAACGTTGAATATAATATTAAAAATGCTATTATTTTAAAATATCTAAAAATCCTTTAAAAAAAGATGCATTCACCTGAGAAGCAGCATATAAGATATTCAGACTTGCGTTTAGAGAATAGATCATGAATATAAGAATATTTTGTCTTTACTGCACTCGCAGAAGTATAACCAAGTGAAAAAATACACTTATATTTAAGATACATTCTCTTAAAGCAAGTCTAAATATCTTATGTTGCTTCTCAAGTAAATGCATCTGGTTTTAAGGATTTTTAGACAATTTTAAATGGAAAACAAGACAAAAACACTTGATAACAATACGATTTTTTGCAGTGAATTTCTTTACTGAATTAAACTTAATAAAAAGCATTTTTTCCCTCTTTAATTCAGTGAATGTCATTTAGAGGTATTTTTTCAAAAGATGATTTTGTCCTCTTTATTGTTAGTAAGCACGTTTAATACAATCTTTTAAGTCGGGGCACAAGCCGAATAATCTGTTAAGAGCTAATGATTAATCGTTGCAATAATCGCTGAATAGACGAATAATCATTCTAATAATCGTAAGATTAATCAATTATCAAAACAATCGTTAGTTGCAGCCCTAGAGGGCATACATCAATCATTAAGTCTGTGTTTTACTGAATTAAAATAAAGCGCAAAAAAGTAAAAGATGAATTCTGAGTTATCATAGTGCAGTACCTGTTACTGAGCTTCTAGTGTGCGTGCTGCTCATTTCTTTGTTGTACATCTTCATGCATTCGCTTTTTTAAATTTTCCGATCGTTTTTACACATATTTGTGCTAATTTGCTAAGGAAAAAAATGATAAAAACAGCTGAAAATAATAAAAACAGTGGGTAGGGAGATATGGATGAATTTTATTTTATTTTCTAATTATTTTTTTGTCTCCTGCTACCCAAATGTTGCTCTCTTCTTTCAACAAACATGAAAGATCAGCTCACACCCATTTTGCTATTTGCAAAAGGAAACATTTAAGAAAAACAGTTGAATATAATAAAGACAGAGGGTTGGGAAATGTGGGTGAAGTTTCATTTTATTATATTCTAATTATTTTTTGTCTTCTGCTTTCTAATACCTTGCCCTCCTCTTGCGCTTTCTCTATCTTTAATTGACTTTGGTCTTGCCGGTCTTTCACTCATCGTGAGGGTGCACATATATCAAAACAAGACGTCTAGATATCAAGCCGTTTTGAAAACTGTCGCAGCGTCTGTGACTCGTCTCAGCCTGTCGCATGAGTGCGCACACAACAAGACCTTTTGTCGTAAAATCTGAGACTTCTCGTCATAGACTGTGGCTATCTGCTTTCCTTCAGCAATCGTGAAGCTGCGTTCATGATTTGCATCAAAGCTTCAATGCCAGCGTCAAGCGTCGCTTTGAACTCCACTCCTTTCTTCATCATTTTATCACTGACATGGAAGCGCTGTCGTGTGTATGTGTGTGATGTGAAGTGTGTGTCAGTGTAACGACTCCGCGTGGACACGTTACAAAGGTTCCAGCCTCCCAACAAGTGTTTATGCTGGTTTATGTTATATTAACGGTAAATGCGTTAATCGCGATTAAGAATAAATTAATGCGTTAAATTTTTTAATTAATATTAACATTAAAATTAACACGTTAATTCTGACAGCTCTAATTTTTACATGTGGCAGAAAAAAATATATATTTATATTTTCAACAAAATCATAACAAATAATTTACAAGGTTTTTAATTTGTTATAATAGCTGGAAATTAAACAGTTAAAATGTAACTCCACCACAACTACAGAGCGCAACAGTGTCCGCCCCTTTTTTCAGTCCACTTGGTTCTGGAAGTATTTTTTCCATTCATTTTTTCCATAGGGATTTCACATAAAGTGAGTTCACTGCAAAGCTTGTTTGGTGTGCTTTGTTTGCCGCAATACTCTGATTGATGGATCTTTTCTCTGCAGGATTACAGGTAGTGTAGTTCTTCACCAGAAATTCAACTATTGAATATGATTTAAAAAAAACGCATACTGATGGCTTCAGCAGAAGCATATGCCATCGATTAACAACCTCAGAGCACACGGTAGGTCTATTTCTAAAGGTTTACAAGTTATCATTAATAATAAATTCCCCCATATGTTACAGTGATGTGAAGCTGTTAAAACACTAAAACCCCTTTAATTATGGTAAAAATCACTGTAACGTACAGCTTCGAGTGGCTAATTGCTTTAAGAGTGGGATATTTCAGCTTCATACACATACAAAACCACACTTTTACTGGAAATGATGACAATTTGTTTATATTTATATTTGAACTGATACTTTCGAAATTATGACAAGTCTTTCTCGCAATTGCAACAAAGCTCATCTATGTTAGCCAGCTTGATAACATAACCTTGGTAGCATGTTTAAATTAGCAATAATGTTCAGTACATCACAGAAAATCAAATGTTTATGTTTGTAAGGCATAAAAACACATACATTTCAAGCAATTTGTCTGTCCATACAGAACACGAAAATGCTGTGTGACGAAACACAATCACAGCTAATTGGCAGATATTTGATGTGCAATGTACAGTTAAGAGGAGCAGAATTTTGAACCATAATGTTTTCACAGTGGGTGGGGCTACCCAACACAACAGTAGAAATGGATCCTTTTAACAGACTGTGATGATGCGTTTTTGCCTTATTTAGCAGTGTAAATCTAGAAAAACATTATTTTAATTATTTAGTGTGAATTTATTTTTATTATAATATGCTTTGTATTAAATTACACTATTCAAGTAATTTTGAAATGGGAATGAAAAATAACATTTGCCATGGTCTCCCATTCACTGCTATAGAATTTTGCCCCTCTAGAGTGTTGCTTGTCACAGTTGTGGCTGAATAGGATAAAAGCTCAGATTTACATGAAAAAGATATCTTTTTATCGCTTGCTGCTTTATCACAGCACATCTGGTCAGGACAAGGTGTAAGATGTACACAAGGGAAAGCAACAATTCTGGCTCTGTGCCAGTCTTATTTTTGAGCCCTGTACAGAATATATCTGACATCACAAAAAAGGGTGAGCTAAAACATGAGTTCCAACTTTCCAACAAACTCACTGGCAACCTTCTTTCATGTCTCTTCCTCTTGCAGCCCCCCCTCCACCTTCAATCCATCTGTCCCCCCACCCCCACTCACTACCACACTCACTGTCTCTCTCTCTCATTTGAAGCTCATAAAAATTTAAAGTGAGACAGCTTTCAAAAACAGAGAGACAAATATCATCAGATGCTATGAAACACTTAAAAGAAAGATGATGTTGGTGCTCATGCTGGTGGAAAAAGCACATTTTTCTTAATTACAGAATGCTTCAAAATGTTAGCAGTTGTCATTGGCTGCATTCAGAAAAGCATACTAAATATTCTTCTTACTATTTCTGCAGTATGCAGTATAGGAATTTTCTGTATAGAAGGGTATATACAGGTGATCTACTACTATACATATACAGTATTTGCTCAAATAAGCAGCCAATAAACAAAGCACACCACATGGGGAACATGCAATGCTTGGTTGACCTTCTACTTCCAGTGTTACGAAAGCACCAAAAGTGATATCAGCTGTGATTTTTAATATCTCTTTCTTGACTTGTTATTTGATTGGACTGCAATAAGACATTTTTATACAAAATTTGAAAAGAAAAATGTGAAGAAAAAAAACAAAACAAAACAAAAAGAATATACTTGATAAATTAATGTCAACATGAAACATTGTTCGTAACCCATTTTTATTTCGTAATCTAAGCCTTTCTCAAATATTACACAATTATTTGATCTAAAAGTGATTAATTGATATAACTGTCCATTTAATTAAGATAACTGTAAAATTGTATTGTCCAAATAAGGGAATTCTGAAATAAATATAGAAATGTAAAGTATATATACTTTAAATTAACGTTTGCATAATGGCAAATGTTTTTGAAGAATATATATTGCATAATATACCTCAACAGGGTGATCAGGACCCCGTAGCAAAGTGGAGGGTCCTGTACATTATCCGACTTATTACACGACAACTAACCAAATAAATATATAAATGGACATGAAATATTGATTTTCATTGAAATTATGTGAGAAAAAGTAAGTCGCAAATAGCTGAAATCCACCTCTGGTTTGTGCAGAGTTCTGTTGGTGTTTTTTTTTTTGTGAAAATACCCATTATCCAGCTACTTGCCAAATAAATACTGTAAATAAATGGACATCTAAAATTAATACGGGTTGAAATAATTGTATTAGCTTAGTTGTATTGATCGCAGAGTGATACGAGAAGTAGGAAAGATGACTTGCAATAACCGGATAATCGGTCTGATATGTCTTAATCCCCAGATGTGCGGTTGTTAATCAGACAAATCTGCTAAATGGCGCCACTGAACAGTCAGAGTCGAGTATTCCATAGAGCCGTGTAATACAATATAATATAATATAATAAAATATAATATAATTAGGACTGGGAAATTTAACTTGTTAATTTCTGCGATTAATAGTTGACTGTTTAAAGCATTTTTTTTTTTTCATTTTTTTTTTTTTTTTTGCTATTAATGCAGTATCTGATTTTTTGCACTTCCTGAAACTTCACTAATGTACAGGTGCATCTCAATAAATTAGAATGTCGTGGAAAAGTTCATTTATTTCAGTAATTCAACTCAAATTGTGAAACTCGTGTATTAAATAAATTCAATGCACACAGACTGAAGTAGTTTAAGTCTTTGGTTCTTTTAATTGTGATGATTTTGGCTCACATTTAACAAAAACCCACCAATTCACTATCTCAAAAAATTAGAATATGGTGACATGCCAATCAGCTAATCAACTCAAAACACCTGCAAAGGTTTCCTGAGCCTTCAAAATGGTCTCTCAGTTTGGTTCACTAGGCTACACAATCATGGGGAAGACTGCTGATCTGACAGTTGTCCAGAAGACAATCATTGACACCCTTCACAAGGAGGGTAAGCCACAAACATTCATTGCCAAAGAAGCTGGCTGTTCACAGAGTGCTGTATCCAAGCATGTTAACAGAAAGTTGAGTGGAAGGAAAAAGTGTGGAAGAAAAAGATGCACAACCAACCGAGAGAACCGCAGCTTTATGATTGTCAAGCAAAATCGATTCAAGAATTTGGGTGAACTTCACAAGGAATGGACTGAGGCTGGGGTCAAGGCATCAAGAGCCACCACACACAGACGTGTCAAGGAATTTGGCTACAGTTGTCGTATTCCTCTTGTTAAGCCACTCCTGAACCACAGACAACGTCAGAGGCGTCTTACCTGGGCTAAGGAGAAGAAGAACTGGACTGTTGCCCAGTGGTCCAAAGTCCTCTTTTCAGATGAGAGCAAGTTTTGTATTTCATTTGGAAACCAAGGTCCTAGAGTCTGGAGGAAGGGTGGAGAAGCTCATAGCCCAAGTTGCTTGAAGTCCAGTGTTAAGTTTCCACAGTCTGTGAGGATTTGGGGTGCAATGTCATCTGCTGGTGTTGGTCCATTGTGTTTTTTGAAAACCAAAGTCACTGCACCCGTTTACCAAGACATTTTGGAGCACTTCATGCTTCCTTCTGCTGACCAGCTTTTTAGAGATGCTGATTTTATTTTCCAGCAGGATTTGGCACCTGCCCACACTGCCAAAAGCACCAAAAGTTGGTTAAATGACCATGGTGTTGGTGTGCTTGACTGGCCAGCAAACTCAACAGACCTGAACCCCATAGAGAATCTATGGGGTATTGTCAAGAGGAAAATGAGAAACAAGAGACCAAAAAATGCAGATGAGCTGAAGGCCACTGTCAAAGAAACCTGGGCTTCCATACCACCTCAGCAGTGCCACAAACTGATCACCTCCGTGCCACGCCGAATTGAGGCAGTAATTAAAGCAAAAGGAGCCCCTACCAAGCATTGAGTACATATACAGTAAATGAACATACTTTCCAGAAGGCCAACAATTCACTAAAAATGTTTTTTTTTATTGGTCTTATGATGTATTCTAATTTTTTGAGATAGTGAATTGGTGGGTTTTTGTTAAATGTGAGCCAAAATCATCACAATTAAAAGAACCAAAGACTTAAACTACTTCAGTCTGTGTGCACTGAATTTATTTAATACACGAGTTTCACAATTTGAGTTGAATTACTGAAATAAATGAACTTTTCCATGACATTCTAATTTATTGAGATGCACCTGTACATTTTCAGGAGGTACAGTTGTGGCCAACAAAATTGGCCCAACTAATTTCTGCAATTCTCCAGATGTGATCCTTGGAGAATTTTTGGTCACTCGAACCATCCTTCACACCGTGCGTGGAAACAAAATAGACACACATACTCTTTCAGGCCAATTCATAACTTCTCCAGTTGATTGGAACTTCTTAAGTATTACCCTGATGGTGGAAATTGTCATTTTCAATGCTTTAGCTATTTTCTTATAGCCACTTCCCATTTTGTGAAGCTCAACAACCTTTTGCCGCACATCAGAACTATATTCTTTGGACTTACCTGTTGTATGACTAAGGGAATATGGCTTGTGTGTTACCTCATATTTATACCCCTGTGAAACAGAAGTCATGGCTGAACAATTTTGTGTTCCTAGTCACCCAGGTGTACTAAAAAATGTAAAATATGAATGGGAATATACTTCAGATATATCTTACTCATAAGAATTTCTAAGGGTGTAAATAATTGTGGCAAACATGTTTTGGAGAAAAATATTAATTTAATTATGAGATTTTCACACCCTTTCAATTAGTTTACTTCAATTGAAGGTTAGATTTTTGTGAATATTTTGAATGAAAGATCAAAAGGATAAACAATAAAGACATATTTTTCACAGCCTTCTTTGCTCTTATTTACCAAGGGTGGGTGCCAATATTTTGGGCCACAACTGTGTGCCCAACTCGACTGCACGTCCTAACACAGGAACTGATTGAGTGGAGCAGTGCATGCTTATTCATTACACATGTCCCAGGCATAATAAAAATGGAAACTGTGTGATTAATTAGTTAAAAACTATAATAAAACTGAATTGTTTTAAACTATTTAAAACTGATAAAAACTAACCTAAAAATCTAATTTAATTTAATCTAATCTAATCTAATCTAATATACAGGTTGGCTGATTTTCAAAAACAACAGTGTAAATGTAAACTTGGCCAAGACTAAGTTGAAGAGAGACATATTTTAAATATTTAGAAATATTTAGATATTTAAAACATTACTTTTCATGTATATTTATACGTTTTTAAATCCTTAAAGGAAATAATTTATCCCTATTTTATTATATAACTCCAAGTTAAATATGAACAAATCACTTCTTAAGGTGTGTGTGTTTGTGTATTAAGCAAACACATAAAGAAGTATGACAATTTGTATGTCAATTAATCGCCATAATCATGATGACAAGCCCTAAAATGGACAATAAAATCATTAATTGCAATTATTTAGGTTTTATTATTTAGTGGTTGGAGGGGACTGGTCGAAAATTAAGAGGAATTTGTGTCATCAATAGAAAAGGAAAGTCTTTTCAGAGGTGGAGCAAGTTTTTACATTTTGATAAAAGATCATGAAGACAAATTGTTTTTAAAAATTTGGAAAAATGTTCGCCTATGAAACATGTACAGGAAAATATATTAATAAAGCAAATGGGGTAAGTTTTGATTGCATGTTGACTTTAAACAAAAAAAAAAGTGATGAGAAGACATTGTAGCTATGTTCAAAATGTTGCATAATGCGTTCAGTTTCACATACTATTTAAAAAAATTATAGGCAGTATACAGTGTATTGGGAATAAGCTAATATTGCATTCTCAATACAGCCATCCTGTCCTCCTGGATCTAGTTTACATTTACCTCTGTAGAAACTGTCAAAACAAGTATAAGGTACGTCAGCGCCTCAACGAAGTTTGCATATTTGCATTATACTGTATTTTTCTTTCACTGGAATATTCTACAATCTGAATAAATCAATGACAGTCTGAGGCTAAAATATTCATCGTCTGTGTCCACATATACATGGCTCAGCATGAGGATGTGTGTGTGTGCATGTTCTCTAGCATAGCTCCTTTGTGTATTTCTTTATATGTCTTTATGCAAGTGGGTCGCTCCGCTGAGAAAAAACGGGTCGTGCTTTTAGGTCCTGAGAGATAAAGCGTAATTATAGTGATCCGTCCTCAATCCAGAGATAGATTGAGAACTGTGTCATTGTATTATTACCCTGAGGCCTGTCGCAAACATTCATACCTGTGCTAACATCACACGTGAGCACACACTTGTGCTAGCAGACTGACGGAACTTTTGACTGAGAGATGCCACAGAAAGAATAACTGTGGAATAAACTGAGCAGTTGCTTCGTAAGTCTTGCTGAAGTCTTAAAGTTAACATGAAATGCATTTGCAAACCATTTTACTTTCCTAATATGACGTATTTCTGAGTGAAAGAGCGAAAAAATGTAGGGCGGGACGTCAGGAATGGTTGGAGTGGATAGGTTGAAAAGTAAGAGGGATTCATGAGGTCAGCCGAAAAGGAAAGTTGCTTCAGAGGTGGAGCTAGTTATTATTTTATCAACCTACAAATGGCTTACTTAGAAGAAAGTATCTTAACATTGATACAAAAAATTATACACTTCAGCTTTACATCAAGTTTAAAAACAATTCTGCCAGTGCCACAAGACAAAATACATATTTTCAAAGTAGAATCTCTGAAAAGAACCCTTGTATGGATTTGCTTATCAGGTCATTTTATCTTGGATGTTAAGATATATTCTTTTACTAAAAAACATGATCATTCTAACATCTCCTTATGTGTTCCACTGTAAAAAGTCTTACGGGTTTGGGACAATGTGAGGGTGAGTAAATGGCGATAGAATTTTCATATTTATTTTCATATTTCATATGGAACTCACCATTTAAGCTGGAAATACCCCAGAATATTCCTTCAATATCAATAATACTACAAATAACAGACATTTCAGTATGTTTAAATGCACTCTAAAACTTCGAATTCAGTCGCACTACAAAAATAATTAGTCTTTTTAAAGTGTCATGTAAATCCTTTAGTTCAATTGTTATCGTACCAGCCCGATTTTTGCCATGTTGGACTAATAGACCTAGATAATTAAATTGTAGCTTGTCTTCGTCCATCATGTATACTTATTAATTGGACCACAATTGGCCTCTGCATTGTGCGTGTATATGCTCAGAAGGAAAATGTATTTAACCCGGCAGGTTTGTTGTCGACTACGCAAAAATCCACGATAGCTTAGTTAAAATGGTTGATGATCATCTGACTTCTATTCTTTGTGATTACTCTCTTACAATTGTGAAATCATTTCCACACACACACAGAGTTCAGATCTCCACTGCTCTGGGAATGAACAGAAACAGAGCTGAGGTCCACTGAACGTGGCCCACTTTTCATGCAACACAGCGTGTGTTTACCTGCCCAATCTGTGTGTGTCAGTGTGTGCTGGCCTGCCCTTGTCACACCTTCAGACCCAGACAGCGATGAGCAGGTGGCCTACAGCAGAAGCCTGAACACTCACGGATCTACAGGCCAAGGAAATTTAGCACGGCAGATTATAATAACCATGAAATGTGCCCTGAGAGTGTGAAACATAGTTAAACAGAACGTGAAGGGCACGGCAAAAAAATCATTGCCTTAATCAGCATTTATTTTTATTTCATCATAAGGCCCTATGAAATCTACATTATTTTTTGCTAAATTTCGTTTAAAAAACCTTTTCCCCAAGTTTTATTTTTTTCTGGATTCCATGTTTTATGGTTTAATTCAATTGTATCATCAAAATGGTGTCCAATCAAATTAATTATTAACACTTTAACCTAACAGAATATAACAATTAATTTGCAACATAACATTGCATTATTTTATCCAGTAAAGTGCTTGAATACAGAGCTTCACAGCATAATACAAATGTCATTCAGAAGCATGCACAAGCAGATTATATATTTATTTTTAATTAATTCATTATTTAATTAATTTTCAAGCTTTTTACAATTTAACCCTTGCCTGCCGAGAAAAAAATATAATCAAAATATTAATAACTACAGACCAACACAAAATAGGTATTTATTTATATTAATATGTTTTTAAAGCTTATAAAGCTGTACTTTTTAATGCATGTATTTTAGGCATTATACCCCAAACTGAACAAGTGCTTTGAAATTTGCAGACAAATCAGTGATCTATTTTGATAATTTATTAATAATTTTGTCCTGCACATATTATAGTAATCGGTAAAAACATAAAACTGATCAAATAGCCATGTGTCATATGTCGTTGGAAAGCACTCAAATAGTAGAATACAACCAGGCTATTTGTTTTACTCACAGACAAATACAGCAGGTAATAGCTAAGTATATGTCTTTGACATACATGTTACATGTAAACAGTTGTTGCTTATATGCCGTGTTTTTGCTTAAAACTTAATGAAAAATAAACAGAACCTAAAATTTCACATAGCACTACTTAAGAGGAGGCAATTATATTTAAAATGAGTCCACACACAATGTAATCAGATGCATAAATCATTAGATAATCCACACGAAGCACAATGTGCACACAGCACATGTGCTATCTGGCTAAAAACACGTTAGCTTTCCTGGGTCAGATGACTTCATTGGAAATAATGTATGTTTTCCTGCATCATGGAATGCTAAACCAATTGTATTAGGATTCAGATCGCTGCAACCAGAGGTGGAAGTCATCCAAATATGGGCAGAGATGATCATTCACTCTAATTACATATGGCAACCAGATGGTGTCAAGTACATGACACAGACTCAATGATGGCTCAAATGACACAGAATGGAAGTGAATGAAATCTCGTTACTCATACCTGCATGCTTTGGAGAGACAGCATACCTTTAGTCATTGTTGTATTTGCATATGTAATAAGTTACTTATGTACAACTATTATGTTTTATTTGTTTGGAGAGGCTTTGGACACTTGGAGATGTTTTTGGACACTACGCTAAATTATTTTTGTAATGTTATAACTTTTGATTGTTTTATTGTATCAACACAAAATTTTACTCAGTTAACATGATTGGGAACAAAACAAAATAAGTTCTACAAAGCTACCTTATTTACACCCTGAGATATATATAATGTCAAATCAGAAAAAAGAAAAAGATTTTTCAGCAGTTTCTTATGCTGAGAGTCTCAGAATTTATCATAATCTATATCATTAAAAAAAATGGAAAAGTTCTTATAAACCTTTAAATTTGGGTAACCCACTGAAAAAGGAAATCTTTAAAAACACCCTCTGAGCTTAAAGGGTTAACGATCACACTTACCCATATCATGATTTGAATTTGATTAACTAAGCAGCCCTTCAGGAAATTACTTTCATCCCAAATTCTGTGAAATTCTGCTTTTAACAGTTAATTTCATTTTTAACACTAAATTCTGTGTTTTGCGCAACGTTGAAATCATAGGTTCCTATAATCAGTATTTTTACTGTACCTAAATCAGTATCTTTCATCTTGTTTCCGAGTAAAACTATTAAACATCCTTCAAAAAATATTAAGATTTAGGACTTATTTTTGAAGAGAATATAACTTAAATTAAAGGTGAAGTGTGCCTTTGTGTGATTTTTGTGCCTTTAGCAGCACCAAACGGAAAATTACTGTTTTCAAAAAGGTTTCCCCAAATACTCCCTCTGTCTACCATTGGTCAAAAAACATATAGTCCTGCCTCAAGCTCATGCCACTAGTTGAGCAAATGTTGCTGTGACAGGCTGATTGGAAAGCTAAAACCGTCTATTCTCATAACAGAAGTTATATTCTCATAAATCAAGTTAGCTAATGTCTTATGCAATTTTGCTTCTTAAGTAAATGTAACTTGTTTTAAGGATGTTTAAATATTTTAACTGGTAAACAAGACAAAAATACTGATTATACTGATAGCTCACCCAAAGATGAAAATTCTGTTATTTACCCACCCTCTTGTTGTTCCAAACCCACACGACTTTCTTTATCCCATACGAAAAAAGATGCTAGGCAGCAAGTTAGTCTCAGTCACCGTTTACTTTCATTGCATCCTTTTTTTTATACAATGAAAGTGACTAAGGCTGTCATTCTGCCAATCATCTCCTTTTTTGCTCTACAGAAGAAAGTCATGGGTTTGAAACAATATGAGGGTGGGTAAATGATGACAGAATTTCTATTTTTGGATGAACTACCCCTTTAAGAAAATTATTTTGCTGTGGAAAAATAAGGGGATTTTCCAGTACTGGTGACTGTGTGTGTGTGTGTGTGTGTGTGTGCGTGTGTGTGTGTGTGTGCGTGTGTGTGTGTGTGTGTGTGTGTGTGTGTGTGTGTGGAGCATGTTATTGCATATAAGCAATTTAACACAGATATCCTCTCCAGCTAAACTTAGGTCATCCTGCAAAAGGGCTGTAAGCCAGCATAAAAAAGAACCCGAGACGTGCAGAAAACAGCTTACGGCTACACAACACTAATGCGCTGTCAGTGGGGAGTGGACAAGGGCCGATATTAAAATTCACATAACAAACTCCTTCATCGAACTCATTTCTAAAGCTCACCTTCAAGTGCTGCTTTCCAGCTTTATCCCACAAAGACTTCACAGCTCTGTGAAGGAACCGTTTAAAAGAACAGTTCATCCAAACATAAAAATTCTGTCATTTCTTACTCACCTTCATGTTATCCAAACCCCAAACTGTTCATTTTGCTTGCAAAAGGAGAAATGTTTAAGATTTTTCTTTCACTGATCTTGTCATACAAGAACAGTTTATAGTGACCAAGTCTGTGAAGCTCCAAAAACGTCCGAAACACACCATAAAGGTAGTCCATATGAATTGGGCACTATATTCTAAGGCCTTTGAAGCCATGCAATTGCTCTGTGTGAGGAACAGACCGAAATTTAATGTGATTCACTCATAATTCTTCTCTGCAAAAGATTGCATCAAGCCCATGTCTCAGTCCAGAAAATACAGCATTGTGTTCGGCTACACACGTGAAAACCAATGACGTTTGGCATCAATGACATCAATTACACCATGTAACAATTTTTTTTTTTTTCTTTTTTTTGGGGGGGGGGGGTTCCTGGGTAGTAAGTGTTATTTCCTAATTGCTTATGCCACAAAAGTATAGAAAATGGCTATTATTCCTCACAGACTTTGCTTTTGTGACCAGGACAGTGATATTTTGAAATTTACCTATTTTCCAGAACATTCCATATAGATTCAGTGCTGAGTAAACTTGGAGTAACTTCTAGAACTTTCCAGTAATAAAAATAGTAGTATAAATACAGGGGCCTTAAGCCCACCAGTTCAGTTTAGTTCCAGCTGCCTAAGTGGATACATATCTGCATTTTTCTGAGATGGCATCAAGAGGCTGCAAGCATCCGGCAGATGCATTTTGCTATGTCTGCAGCCAATTTATCAAGATAAGAGCGAAAAAGTACTCCGTGGAAGCAATTACTAAGATGTGTGAGGCCCACAAGGCATATTTCGGCATGCCTGTCGGGGATCAAGACAAACCCTGGGCACCTCATTTCACCTGTGAGCACTGCAAAAAAAAACTCTGGAAGGTAAGATGGACAATTGTTGCTCTGAATTTTATGTTATAAAATTTGTTAATTTTTAAAATTGTAAAAGTTTTTAATTTTTAAATGTTTTTCAATTTTCAATGTTATTGAAAAAATATATCATATATGAAATATGTTGCGAAAATCTCTTACACATTAGTCATGGGTGAAATAAATGTATTTTTGTAGGATGGTACAGAGGGGAAAAGAGAGCCATGAAGTTCGCTATCCCAAGAATTTTGCAGGAACCCACTGACCACTCAAGCAACTGCTACTTCTGCATGGTGGACCCCTCCAAACGTCGGACTGGCAAGAACGCACCTGCTATCACGTATCCAGACCTTCCTTCATCCATCGCCCCGGTGCCACACTGCCATGAGCTCCCCGTACCCACTCCTCCGGCGAAAGAGCGGCCCGTCTTTGGAAGAGAGCAGCAAGTCAGAGAGCGTGGAAGACGTTGTAGATCCAGATGACAATTTCAGAGGTGGAGCTGTGGAGAGAAACCCATACTACCCCAACCAAAAAGACCTCAATGACTTGATTAGAGATCTTGGTCTCACCAAGTCCAATGCCGAGCTTTTGACGTCTAGGCTCAAGCAGTGGAACTTGTTGGATGAAAGTGTGCAAATCGCAGATCAGAGGAACAACAACCTTTTTCCAGCTTCTTCACCTGTCAAGATGGGCTCTGATTCTGCCACAGTGTGACCAGTCTGTTCGAGACAATTGGAATCGCCTGTAACCAGAATGAGTGGCGCCTCTTCACTGACAGCTCATCCAGGAGCCTCAAAGCCGTGCTGCTCCATAATGGTAACAAGTATCCATCTCTTCCCCTGGCTCACTCGGTGCACCTCAAAGAGGATTACAACAGCATCAAGACCTTGCTGGACGCCTTGAAGTATGATGAGTACATTTGAGGGCTGATTCGTGAAAGTGATTTACAGTATAATCATAAATCTCGAAAAACTACTCACTTCTAAATCTTTTGTAGTCATTTTTGTATTACTTTAGTATAAATACATGTTAATTTGGATTCATATGTTGTTTTTTCGGACTTTATGTGATCGAAAAGACACAAATTCACCTGTTTTCTCATTGGAAATAGGTCAATTTCAAAATATCTCTGTCCTGGTCACAAAAGCAAAGTTTGTGGGGAATAATAGCCATTTTCTATACTTTTGAGGCATAAGCAATTAGGAAATAACACTTACTACCCAGGAACCAAAATTGTGTTACATAGTGTTATCAGTGAGTAACAACTTAAATTTCTGTCTGACCCTTACACAAACCTTTTCAATGGTGCACGAGTCATATGAACAACTTTTATGATGGTCTTGTAGTGTTTTTTCTTTTTTCTTTTTGGAGCTTGACAGGTGCCGTCACTAAAAATAGTTGTTTCATAGAAAAGAGTTGCTTTAAGATTCTTTACAAATCCTAATTCCACAGAAAAATTAAACAGCATATAGGTTTGGAACAACATGAGAGTACGAAAATAATTACAGAATTTAAATTTTTGAACGCACTATGCCTTTAAAGGCAGGCCAGGCGCTTTTTTATATATGGCTTTGCAGGTACTCAGCAAAGGGAAAAGCAGCGATGCTTGTGTCTGCGCGTTTGTAAGAACATTTGTAGCCAACACTCTAAGGAGTGATGTCATCATGTGACATGAAAAGCAATGGCACAAACACAACCTCAAGGGTTACTGCCATGTTGAATGGCGCTAACTGGAGTAGACAGATGCCCTCCACTGTGTCTCGCTTCAATCTCAAACCTACAGCTTCTTACAGAAGACTGCTAAATAGTAATAAGCACTGCTGCCAGATGCTGTTACTTCATACATTATATCAAACTAAATTTAAAGCAACAGTTCACTCAAAAAAGAAAGTTCTGGCATTATTTGCTCACCTTCATGTCGTTCCAAACCTGTATACTGTTATTTTTTATGTGGAACAGAGGCCACATCCACAGTAATCCGTTTTGATTTGAAAAGTCTGTTTTCAGTTTCCTACAGTCGTTGTTTTCCAAAGTATGTGTTAATGGAGAGCGTTTTTAAAACTCCCTGGTTTCAGTGGAGGATAACGCCACTCTAATGTGAACAAGAGGCGTAAACGTAGCAAAACGAATGCGTTTTCAAACTAAAACGTATTAGTGTGGAGGTGGCTTGAGATTTAAAGGAATAGTTCTACCCAAAAATGTAAATTATCTCATTATGTGCTAAACCTCATGCCATCCTAGATGTGTATGATTTTCTTTCTTCTGCAGAAACAAACAAAGATTTTTAGAAGAATATCTCAGCTCTGAAGGTCCATACAATGTGAATGAATGGTGACCAAAACTTTGAAGCTCCAAAAAGCACATAAAGACAGCATAAAATTAATCCATAAGACTCCAGTGGTTAAATCCGTGTCTTCTGAAGCGATCAAATCGGTTTTGCGGTTTTGTTTTCTCATTTTTCACAATATATCTTGACTGCAGTTTCCTTGGCGATCATGATTTCAACTCGATTACACTTCCTAGCGGCATCTAGTGTTCTGCACATGTGTGAAGCACTAGGAAGTTTAATCAAGCCTGAAATCATGATCGTGTCTAGAGACTGCAATGGCAAGATGTACCGTAAAATATAAGTTACATTTTGGTCTGTTCTCATCCAAAACCGATTGGATCGCTTCAGAAGACATGGATTAAAACACTGGAATCTGATGGATTACTTTTATGCTGTCTTTATGTGCTTTTTGGAGCTTCAAAATTTTGGTCACCATTCACTTGCATTGTATGAACCTACAGAACTTTGTTTGTGCTCTGCAGAAGAAAGTCATACACATCTGGGATGGCATGAGGGTGAGTAAATGAGAGAATTTGTGGGAATCGCGCTTTCATTTTTGGGTGAACTAACCCTTTAAGAGCTGCAGAGGAGGGGAAGATATTCATTGAATAAAGACTTAAAATTCAGTCTGTCACTCAAAGCTATCATTTAGCACAAAAGTCAAATGGACTGCTTTTATAGTACTTTTTAGAGCTTGACAGACATGTCACAATAAACATTCTATAAATGTTCGTTTTGTGTTCCATGGGGAAAAAAAACAACAACATGCAGGTTTGGAATGACATGAGGCTGTGTAAATAGTGACATAATTTTATAGTTTTCCTTTAAAATGAGGGGCTTAAAAATGATATTCACTAAATGAAAAGTTTTTTTTTTTTTTCAGTCCAGTGGACAGGAATGTGACTTAAGTAGGGGCATTTGGAGAGAAAAATCCCTTGAGAGAAAAACCCAGAAACAAAGTACTACGTGAAGCGCCACTGGTTTGAGTTGTTCCAGTGTATCGGAGAAACAACATGAAGCTGAAAACATGAATACAAAAAGGCGTGAAAGCTTGAGTAGAGAAATCTCAATATCAATCATTTTTACATGCAGTTTGTAAAAGAAGCTCTGGTGCTTTACTGATTAATCGTACACGCTTGGTATCATTACTGAACTAATTAAAGGCATCACAGCCTTTAAGAAAAAAAAAACATCAGGAAAAAATGTGCATGCATAAATAAACAGTTGTAATGAAACAAATTCAAACTTGCTACACTGTGGTTAAGGCACAGATAAACAAAGCAATGTAAATGATTTTAATATTATTGGAACATAATTCACTAATCTCCATAATACTGCAAAAACATGTTTGACTAGTAAATAAAGTCAGTGGGACAAAAAACTTTAGGCTACACATTTGATTAATTCCTTTATATAATATTCAATGGATGATGAATGTTTTTAATCTTTTTCCTAAAGCACCTGTGTTTTGTGAGGAAAGTATGTACATTTTACATGAATTAGCCTATAAAGATAAATTCACCTCACTTCAACACTAATGTAACCCTGTAATATTTATCCAAGTAATTCGCATGTGCTTTATGATCTGTGTGATCTCCTGACAACACAAGATATTAGTCTTCGAGATTACTTCAAGGCAAACATCACTATTACTATCGTTTAAACGTTGGGATAGGGATTTAAACAAACTCCTAACTTGAATGAATGAACTTTGGCTGAACTTGATTCAATTGTGGGCTGTGGTGGCACGTGTTTGAAATAAGTTTTCTTAACTTAAAATTAGTATGTAATCTCAACACAAACACTCTGTGTAGAAAGAACCTAGCTGAATTAGGTAACCCCAACAAAAATAGACATGTCATTGTAACTCAAATAAATATATTTTATTTCTTTATGCACTAACTAGTGAAAATGAATGCAAGCATGCTAAATACATGCTGGTTGGAAGCACTACAGAGTGTAGTATTATAATTATGCTATGGTTAGCACAGTGTTTGCTCAGCAAAGCGAGCAATCAATCCCCTGCCCAGTTACATAAATGCTACATTAATACCACAAAAAGTATTGATGTAGTCCCAACTAAAATGGATTAAGTAAGCTTCCATTTTACAAATTTAAATGGATAGAATGCAATGAAATTAAGTTGTGACAAAATGTTCTAGAATTGTGTTGCTTTAGTTCATTTTAATTAAATAAATTGAACAAGCAGCAAAAATCCTTTATGCTATTCACATTTATTTTTATAGCTCTGTAAACATGCAGTATGTCAATAATGGTCTCATTTGTATCTATTTTTATTTCTCCTAAGGCATTTAAGGAGAAATATCTCAACCAAAGTGGATACCTAAATGATACATAACTAAGAACTCCATTCATTCTCTTGAGCTATGGAAGAGCAACCTCTGAGCTTTCCAAAAAAAACATTACACACACAGCACATAAATGGTTGAAGGCAGTCATAGGATTGATCATGTGTGTCCTTTGGAAACAGACTGAAATTATTTGGCATCAAAGCCTGTATACATTCACAGCATCAATGAGACTTGAAGCTCTCAAGTCTTTGTGAAGGCAAAGCACATCAAAATAACCAACAGTCAAACAATCAAGTGTTTTCATGTTGCTACTAACTACGAATGGGGTCTTTTACATATTCATCTAAACATTGCAAATGGTACCAAATAAATTATGAAGGAATGCACACACAAACAGTCCATCAATGTTGTTGTAATTAAATGCCTGTATGATGTGCTTCTAAGACAGGGTCCATTGGCTCTATTGTCCTGCCTGTGTGTGTATATGTGTAGAGATGATTACAGTCAATTACAGTAAGCTCCATTCTTTATCACTGCATCAGTGAGCGAGTGTGTGAGCCACACAGTCCTGAAACAGGCAGTCTGCCACACTCCACCTACCTACTGCATCTGTCATCTGTCTCTCTGAGTGTGGTAATGCTCTTCACTGCAGGAACTAACACTGCAAAAAATGAATGATTTACACAGTAACTGCAGCTCTCAAATAATTGGGGTGCAAACACAGCGGCCCCAAAAAGTATTTGGATACTGAAGCCACACTTTAAAATAAATGAATGTCATTGCATTGCATAACAAAATATCAAACCAGACGTGGCATCTGCAAACAAATGATGCCAGAGGTTTTCTCCGAACTAACTTTTCAGAGCCATTTGTGCAAGGGACTGTTCACCCAAAAATGAAAATGCTGTCATAATTTACTCACCCTCATGTTGTTCTAATCTCCATATGAAAAGGAGATGCTAGGCAGAATGTAAGCCTCAGACACTATTCTCTTTCATTGTATGGAAAAAAAAATGCCGTGAAAGTGCATGGTGACTGAGGCTGAAAATGGTGACAGACTTATCATTTTTAACAAACTGATGTCAAGGTGATTTTTAGTGGATGTATGAAGTCAGTTACCTTCAAGTTCACACAGGTGTCCTGGCAGAGTAACCACATACTTCATCACATAAAGGCCTGAAACTTACTCTACACAAGTATGGGAACACAGAAACTTAACTATGCAAGTTCGATTTCACATTCTTGCTTCAATTCATAGCACAACGTAAATATACGGCAATTCATAACGCAACACAAATATGCGTTCTCAATTTATAATGCAGCACAAATATTTCTCAATTCATAATGCAGGGCAAATATGCATTCTCAATTCATAATGCTGAGCAAATTTGCATTGTCAATTCATAACACAAAGCAAATATACGTTCTCAATTCATAACACAATGCAAATATGCGTTCTCAACTCACAACACAAATATGGACCAATTCACAATGCAGTGTGAATATGCATTCTCAATTCATAACGTAAAGCAATATATGTGTCAGTTCATAACACAATGCAAATGTGTCAATTCATATTGAAATGCAATTATGCAGCAATTTATAACGCAACGCAAAGATGAGTTCTCGGTTCAAAACGCAATGCAAATGTGCATTACCAATTCATTACATAACGCAAATATGTCAATTCATAACACAATGCAAATATCCATTCTCAATTTGTAACGCAATGCAAATATTTGTCAATTTATAACACTATGCAAATAAGTGTCAACAGGGTTGCAAAATTCCGGGAATTTTCAAAGTTGGAAACTTTCCATGGGAATTAATGGGAATATATGGGAATTAACATGAATTAAGGGGAATAAACTGAAAATTTGCTAAATTGCAAGTTAGCCTATAACAGGGAACTTAAATGTAGTTGAAAAAAAAACAAAAACATCTTGTAGCATAATCTTGGTTAAAACAACCAGATTTAATGCAAATTCAGTTGAATTTCTACCCTGCGCATTCCTCAATCACATGCACACTACTTACTGCAGGCTACTTACTACAGCAGGACTATTGAAGCCACACTACTGCATTTGAGCCCAAGGACTACATCCAGTCAAGTAAGTTTTTATGATATTACAAGGGTAAATATATTTGATCCATGGTATTAAATTTGAACTAGCAAATACTAAATCAAAATGTGTTTATACAGTAGCTAGCTAACCAGTAAATCAGATATGCTAAATCTAAGTTAGCTAACACCATTTCATTGACAATTTAAGAGGCTAGCTATCATGGTGCTAGCTAGCTCAACTGTGATGCTGTTTCTTCTGCCTACAGCTAGCCAGTTTTCTGTTATCATACAAGAAAGTAGGTTATAGTTTGATTTAGCATGCTGATTGAGGAGTGTTCATCTATTCATCTAGCCTATTTCTATTAATTTGTCCAGCATCAATTGTAAAATATTTTTACCATTCCAGAATATTCCAATTGTTTAGCTAACTATTTATATAGTGTTTTTTACAAGCTTTTTTCTAATCTTATTCTACAGAACAATGCCACGTGCGCCATCTGATGTGTGGATACATTTCACCTCAGCCAATGTAGAAGGAAAGGCTGTGTATATTTGCAAATACTGTACAAAGACCTATGTTAAGAATGCCACTAAGATGCAGCAGCATATAGCCAAGTGCCCAAAGTTTTTTCCAATATTATAGAAAGAAAGTTTCTGGAAAGTTTACGGAAATTTACTGGAAATTTTCTGCCCCTTTGCAACCCTAAGTGTCAATTCATAACGCAGCGTAAATATGCATTCTCAATTCATAATGCAGCGTAAATATGCATTCTCAATTCAGAAAGCAGTGTAAATATGCATTTTTAATTCTGCAAATATACAGTCTCAATTAATAACAACGCAAATATGTAAATTCATAACAATACAAATGTGTCAATTCATAACGCAAATACGCGCTTTCAATTCATAATGCGACGCAAATATACATAAATTCATAACGCAGCATAAATATGCATTCCCAATTCACAACAGCATAAATATGGATTTTCAATTCATAACGCAACGCAAATACGTGTCAATTCATAACACAATGAAAATGTGTCTATTCATATTGCAATGCAAATATGCAGCAATTTATAATGCATTGCAAATATGAGTTCTCAATTCAAAATGCAAATGTACATTCTTAATTCATAACAACGCAAATATGTGTTAATTCATAACGCAACACAAATATCCTTTCTCAATACATAATGCAGTGCAAATATGCATTCTCATTGTTTCTGCAGTGGCCGCTATAGTAGGCATGAGTGTAAACTGTCTGCTTCCATGTTCACTTTTCTCTTTTAGATAAACTACTATAATGGTAGAGTAATAGTTTGAAGAGAATCTTGCTATGCAAGTTAGATCTTATAAACATTTTCATAGCTAGCAAGCTGAATAACAACTCATCTGACTTTATGGCACAGATATGTGAAGGTAACTCTATCGCACTGAGGTTTGTTGCCGCTACAGTAATACAAGTATGTACAATTGGACTGTTCACTTTCGATGCATTGGCCAAACATTCACATCTGCATTTACGTATTTTTGTAAACTATGTTTCTGGCCAAACTATGATGAACATGTTCCAATAACATTTGACAACCAGAAAGATTCCAAATACTTTCTTCAAAATCTTCATTTTGAACAGTATATCCATTGTTTTATCACTTCCAACCAAACAAACAAAATGTTTTGCTTAAAAAAAGTTGCTTGTACTGTCTTTGTTTAACATACTTGCCACTTGGTTTGATATTTTGTTGTCTGATACAATGACAACCATATATTGTAAAGCGTGGCTTAAGTGCCCACATAGTTTTGGAAGCCCACTAGAGTTCCCTAAAAAAAGTGAAAATCTAAATTCTGTCCGTCATGTTTTGTATCTGAAGAATCGAGACTGGATTGTCCATTTCTCTTCTCCAAACATTTACAAAAAGTTGCTGAGGCACAGCTGTAGTTTAACAGTGTCAGCTGGCCGATGCTCTCAGTATATGAGCTGTAAATATTACTCACACTGATCGGTGTCTTCAGTGAGATCTCCAACTCTAGTCCATAGACTCTATGGACTAACAAATATCTCCTCTGTGTAAGGTGCCACTGCGCAGATTTCATATTATTCTGTATTAAATTCTAAGCAATTATATCTTAAGCTGCTACATGAGCATCTAATTTGACAAAGAAGTTTAAGTTTAATCCAGACTAATTGTTACGTCACAGCCATGAATCATTTGCTACTTGCTAGTCAGTTGTAGGGAGAGGAACATTTTCATTCTAGAGAGCCGTAATGCAACATGAGTCATTAATATTTTTCGCTCTGTTTTCCCGGAACAGAAATGTAATATTTAACCCGTGTGAAATTAACATTTTATCTGCTTTTAGGAGGATATAGGTGGCCTCAAAGGTAATGGACATGGGATGTACTAAAATTCACAAAACATTTTGAATTCATGAGGTCTTTAATGAACAAAATAAAAGGTATTTTACTTTCAGACACTCAACTAAGACTTCAAGTCTTGAAGCTCTGCGGCTGGCGAGAGCAGCATCCAAATCATCTGTTCTCATTTTGCTAAATCTTTCTGGTGCTTTCGATGCGGTTAACCACCAGATCATCCTTTCCACCCTCTCAAAAATGGGAATCACTGGACACGCACTCCGCTGGTTTGAGTCTTACTTCACAGGTAAGTCCTTCAGGGTGTCTTGGAGGGGAGCGGTGTCCAAGACACACTGACTAGCTACCAGCGTACTTCAGGGTTCAGTGCCTGGGCCCCTCCTCTTCTCCATATACATGACATCACTGGGATTTGTCAATCAGGCACATGGCTTTTCCTATCATTGCTATACTTATTATACACAACTTTATCTCTCATTCCAGCCTGACGATCCTAAGGTACCTGCACAGATCTTTGCCTGCCTGGTAGACATCTCGTGCTGTATGGAAAACACCACCTCCAACTCAAACTAGCAAAGACAAAACTTCTCGTTGTTCTAGCGAGCCCCGCTATAGAACATAACTTCACCATTCAGCTAGATTAGTCAATGATTACACCATCAAGGACAACCAGAAATCTTGGGGTTGTGTTTGAGTATAAGTTGAACTTCACGGACCATATAGGAAGATGAGACCTTTCTTATCTGAGCCTGTTACACAACTTGTTGTCCAAGCTCTTGTCATATCTAGACAGGAATACTGCAATGCGCTTCTGTTAGGACTTCCTGCATGTACAGTTAAACTTCTGCAATTAATTTAGAACAACTTCCTGCCATTGGTTGCTTGCATCAAGTTCAAGGCATTGATGCTCGCTTACAGAACAGCCACTGGTTCTGCATCCCACTACCTACACTCATTATTTCAAGTCTAGAGTATGTGCCCTC
Source organism: Myxocyprinus asiaticus (assembly GCF_019703515.2). Classification (NCBI taxonomy): domain Eukaryota; kingdom Metazoa; phylum Chordata; class Actinopteri; order Cypriniformes; family Catostomidae; genus Myxocyprinus; species Myxocyprinus asiaticus. The sequence goes on from NC_059359.1 coordinate 7,380,950, forward strand.
CAGAAGCTTGCAAACGGCAGGTGAATGGTCCATCCTGGTGCCATCTCACAAAGGCACAAAATTGCTTTCTCTGATTTTCACTTTCACTGTTCCTCGCTGGTGGGACGACCTTCCGAAATCCACCTGAGCAGCGAATTCTCTAACTATTTTCAAGAAACATATAAAGACACATCTCTTTCATGAGCACTTGACCCAGTCCTACTAATGCACTAATGTCTACTTTCTTCATTAAAAAAAAATTCACTCCATTGTTTCACCACTGTTTCTCCCCTTTCTCCCTACTTCTACTTCTCAGAGCAATTTGAAAATTTGTATTACAGCACTTTTCATGTTATTGACTCCTTGTGATTAAATTGCTTTTGCTGTATTCCTCTTTTGTAAGTCGCTTTGGATAAAAGCGTCTGCTAAATGAATAAATTGAAATGTAAACGAATAAATGTATTTTGATGACTGAGTCAGAACTCATATGGTAGGCTATACATTGTGTCAAGAAGAAGAATGTGTTATAACAGATCAGAACAGCACATACAGTATAATACAATGACATCTACAATCCACACATGGAATAAAATCAGTTCATTGAAAGTATTTTGAAACAAAACAACCAACTAGATTTTTACATTTTCTGAAGAAAATGTAAGAGGTGCTTGTTTGTGCAAAAAGTCGCCAACACGATGCTACGATGTTGTGGGTGGTTGCCACAGCATTGCTATGCAGTTGCTAAGGTGTTCTGAGTGGCTTTTAGTGTGTTGCTATTTGGTTGCTAGGGTGATCTGGCCCAAGTAAAGAGAGCCCACCTTCAAGTCATGATATTCTGGTCCCTGGATATTGCTTGTGTCCCACCTGTAAGGGAGTTTAAGGGATTTTTTTCACCTATTTAAAGGAAAAAAGCACACCTCTCCTCAACAACCGCTCAAATGCAGTATCAGTCATGTCTGTAGCACAAATGGCACCGGACAAGATACGTGCCAAAGTTTAATACTTAGGGTTAGAGGTTTGTTCAAATCACTAATCCAAGCTAAAAGCAATAGCAATGGTTGGCTCAGCAAGCACCACTAATTAGCATGCTCCATTTTTTACCATTATTCACATAATAATGTGCAGCACATTGATAAAGTAGTTTCTCTATAACCAAAGTGGGCCTATAAGCAAAACTTTTACAGCTTAAAATATTGGTAATTCATCACAAACTATAGTTGCCATTTTTTAGATGTAGGCACTTGTGTTTTAATATAAACCTTACTAAATTTTACTACTGCAATGAAAGACTGATGTAATATTATTAGTTTTATTAGCAAGACCATTTTCTGGCTTAGGGGTGAATCAGTCATTAACTTTTGTGCCCCTAAATGACCTTCTGGTGAACATGAAAAGTTAAACCCCATCAAAATGGTGAGATCATCTTTACTACAACGGACCATTAAGTCAAGCTGTAGGCTAAACATACTTTGAGCATAATTAAATTACTATACAGTCAATTTTATGATAAGAGAACATCTGCTTTATTCTTGCAGGCTGCTTATGTGGTCCTGGTGTGAACATTAAAACCCCAGAGTAGAGAGAGCTTAATTTATTCTGCACTGCTGGGGTCAATGTGAGACTGACGCTCTGTTCTAAAACCTAGTGAAAAAGCATTTTAAGACATTATACTGTAGGTGTGCTTCCATTGTGAAGGCTGTTCAAAAATCTACACAGCATACCTTCTAAGATAGATTTTAGCCAAAATTTAAGGCAGCATCTTTTGAAAGGAAGCAATCCCAGTGAAAAACCTTGTTCAAGGGTAATTTTTAAAGATACTTATATTTCATTACATAGTTAAAAAAAAAAGATAAAAAATTATTAATAATTGACTATTTTATCCAATATTTGTGTGTGCTAAGTATTTTTATTTTTTTACATATTAGCATGTTAGCTTAACAACATCATAACGTCAAACTCAATTGGAATCAATTGTGAGTCGCGTTTCCCATTCGCTTAGTTTGAGAAGCGCTTTTTGTATGCCGCACGGAGTTGCTGCCAATGTAGAGTGTTCCAAATATGTCACTTATTAGGTTACATTTGAAGACATCTGCATATGTACTGTAGGCAGTAGACAGCAAGGTAGTTCACTAGGTTTTGTAATAGTGCTAGAGAAAAATAAATCTCTGTGGCTGACAACACTTACTACTTTAGTATTCTTAAAGAGACTGGATCTTTCTACCCAACCCGAGGAGAGTTAATTTTGACTTAGAAGGGAAGTGTGGGAATAAAGTGGTTATTGGAAATCATATGTAATTTGGTGAGACTTTTTGTAAAGGATGTCAAGTTTGAGCTTCATTCATGAGGTCTCTGCCCAATACTATGTATATGCTAAGAGAATGCAAATAAACAAATATATAAGGCAATTGAACATGAAAATTATGTGACTTGTTCGACATTTTTGCAAAATGACATTATGTCGTTCCTTACACCAGCCATTTCCAACCGGGGATACCTAAGCAGATCCCAGGGGGTACGCAAAAAGAACTGGATTTTCTTTGTTGAACCTAACAAAATGTATGGCTTAGAATAAAAATAATAAGCATTAGGGATAAGTAAAAATACAGATTTTCCAATCAATCACGATCTTCATTTGCACAATCCCAATATGTTTTACTCTATGCAAAGTTAGGCACCGAGATCTTTCCACTGCATATTGAGAGTAAAATTTTGGTTTGGCTCGTTCCGTGTAATGTCTGTGTCAAAAGACGAAATTCACGCAATCCATTTGTCTCTTTTAATACCCCTTTCTGTTCTTTACAGATTGTTCATCAAAAAAAGAAAAAAAAAAGAAACATTAATTCTAACCACACATTGTGCACGACCTCTCTTGTTAAAATGTGCTCACTGGCTAAACTGGCGGTAGTCTTAAACAGACATTGTTCTACAAATCAATGTATATACTTGAAATATCTTGCACTGTAGTAAAAATGCTTTAATGTCATAAGTTAACATTGTGTGAGGAACAATGCGAAAAGTGTTTATGAACTGGTGATGTGCCGTTTTACTCATGATTAAAAGTGAAAGGAATTCAAGTTGTTGTTGTAGCAACTCCAGTGTTCATTGCAACAATAAATTGCCACAATATGTACAACAAGCCATGTAAAAATTATTTAGCAAAAATGTAGGTTCAGTAAAGCCCAAAATACACACAAAATTATATAAAAAAAATACAAAAAAGATTCAAATTATTATCTTGACATGCACATCCACTGTTGTTGTTTCCACATTTGTCTCCTGTTGTTTAAATCAAATCAAAATCAAATCAAATCACTTTTATTGTCACACAGCCATATACACAAGTGCAATGGTGTGTGAAATTCTTGGGTGCAGTTCCGATCAACATAGCAGTGACAGTGATGAGACATACATCAATTTACAATAAACATCAAATTTACACAACACAATTTAAAGTCTAATATACATATAATTACACACAACACAATATACAAATAATAAAATACACTGTACAGTATACAATACACACAATATAGATACACATTATTCAGTAAAAAAAAGTATATATAGTATATATAGAATGTACAGTAGGTTGTATTGTACTGTATTGACATTCAGGCTGTCAGTTGATAGTAAGTTGTTAAGAGAGAATATAATATGATAATAATATAATTTATGACAGTCCGGAGTGAGATATAAGAGTAATAAAGTGCAGTGCTGATGTATTTGATCGTGGGAGATCAAGAGTTCAAAAGTCTGATTGCTTGGGGGAAGAAGCTATCATGAAGTCGGCTGGTGCGGGTCCTGATGCTGCGATACCGCCTGCCTGATGGTAGCAGTGAGAACAGCCCATGGCTCGGGTGGCTGGAGTCTCTGATGATCCTCCGAGCTTTTTTCACACACCGCCTGATATATATGTCCTGGAGGGAGGGAAGCTCACCTCCGATGATGTGTCTGGCAGTTCGCACCACCCTTTGCAGTGCTTTGCGGTTGTGGGCTGTGCTACTGCCGTACCAGGCGGAGATGCAGCCAGTCAGGATGCTCTCTACAGTGCAGGTGTAGAACCGTGTGAGGATGTGGCGGTTCATTCCAAACTTCCTCAGCCGTCTCAGGAAGAAGAGGCGCTGATGAGCCTTCTTCACAACGACTTCAGTGTGGATGGACCATGTGAGTTCCTCAGTGATGTGGACACCCAGGAACTTGAAGCTGCTGACTCTCTCCACTGGTGCTCCATTGATGTTGATGGGACTGTGTTCTCTGTCTTTTCTTCTGAAGTCCACCACAAGCTCCTTTGTCTTACTGACGTTGAGGGAGAGGTTGTGCTCCTGACACCAGTGTGTCAGAGTGTGCACCTCCTCTCTGTAGGCTGTTTCATCATTGTCAGTGATCAGACCTACCACCGTCGTGTCATCAGCAAACTTAATGATGGCATTGGAGCTATGTGTTGCCACACAGTCATGTGTGTACAAGGAACACAACAGTGGGCTGAGAACACAGCCCTGTGGGGCTCCAGTGTTGAGGGTCAGTGATGAGGAGATGTTGCTGCCTATTCTAACCACCTGGCGTCTGCTTGACAGGAAGTCCAGGATCCAGCTGCACAGCGAGTTGTTTAAGCCCAGAGCCCGGAGTTTCTCATCAAGCTTGGAGGGCACTATGGTGTTGAATGCTGAGCTGTAGTCTACAAACAGCATTCTCACATAAGTGTTCTTTTTTTCCAGGTGGGAGAGAGCAGTGTGTATTGTAGATGCAATGGCATCATCAGTGGAGCGGTTGTTGCGGTAAGCAAACTGATTAGTCTCTCAAAGCATTTGCTGATGATGGGGGTCAGAGCAACAGGACGCCAGTCATTTAAGCAAGTGATTTTTGATTGCTTTGGAACAGGCAAAATGATGGACGTTTTAAAGCATGTGGGGACAAAACAGAGGGAAAGGTTGAAAATATCCGTAAAAAACACCAGCCAGCTGGTTCGCGCACGCACTGATGAAGCAGCCCGGAATGCCATCTGGACCCGTGGCTTTGCGGATATTCACCCGTCGGAAGGATCGGGTTACATCCGCTACAGAGACGGAGAGTGAACTAACCTCTGTAGCTTCGGCCGTGAGAGCTCTTTCCGCGAGGGCGGTGTTATTTCCCTCAAAACGAGCATAAAAAGTATTTAGCTCATCCGGGAGAGAGGCAGCGGTGTTCATGACGGAGTTTTTATTCCCTTTAAAGTCCGTGATGATGTTAATTCCCTGCCACATGCTTCTAGAGTTGGTGGTGTTAAACTGTCCTTCAATCTTGTTCCTGTACTGGCGTTTTGCTGTTCTGATATAACATAACTGGCTTGTTTAAGCTCCTCCGCCTTCCCGGAATTAAAAGCGGAGGTCCGCGCATCAAGTGCCACGTGAACATCGCTATTAATCCATGGCTTCTGGTTCGGATAGATCCGTAATGTTCTGGTCGGAACGACGTCCTCTATGCACTTTCTGATGAAACACATTACGCTATCAGCGTAAAGCTCGATGTCGTCATCAGAGGTGGACTGGAATATCTCCCAGTCCGTGTGATCAAAACAGTCTTGTAGCGTAGAGTCTGATTGGTCTGACCAGCACTGGATCATTCTGAGGGTGGGTGCTTCCTGTTTCAGTTTCTGCCTGTAAGCGGGCAGAAGCAGAATGGAAGAGTGGTCCGATTTGCCAAATGGTGGGCGGGGGAGGGATTTGTAGCCATCCCGGAAGGGAGAGTAGCAATGGTCCAAAACCCGGTCCCCTCGTGTGTTGAAACTAATGTGTTGGTGGTATTTTGGTGCGACTGATTCGAAACTGGCTTTATTAAAGTCCCCGGTCACAATGAACGTGGCCTCAGGGTGCGCGGTTTCCTGTTTGCTTATAATCCCATACATAATTCCTTGAGTACCCGGTCTGTGTCGGCTTGTGGCGGAATGTACACAGCAGTGATAATGACCGCTGTGAATTCCCTCGGTAGCCAGAATGGTCGACACAGAAGCATGAGAAATTCCAGATCAGGAGAGCAGAAAGACTTGATAGAATGTACATTCCTCTGATCACACCAGGATTTGTTGATCATAAAACATACACCACCACCTCTGCTTTTACCTGAGAGGTCTGCTCGGTGCAAGGAGAACCCCGCGGGTTCAATGGCTGAGTCTGGAATCTCCGCAGACATCCAAGTTTCCGTAAGGCAGATAATGCAGCAGTCCCTCAACTCTCATTGGAAAGAGATCCGTGCTTTCAGCTTGCAGAGCTTGTTATCCAGAGACTGAACAATTGCCAGAAGAATACTGGGTAGCGGGGGTTGATTTGCGTGGCGTCTTACTCTGATGAGAACGCCGGCTCTGTTTCCCCTTTTCCTCCTGCGTTTCCACATCCGGGCTGCCCAGACAAAGGGCTCCGCTTGCGTGTTTGTAAACAGTGGGTCGGCATTGAGGAATTTGAAGTCCGGTTTACGGTGTGTAATTGCTGAACCAATGTCCAAAATGTTTGTCTGTCATAGACAATAAGGCAGACAACATCCAAGACAAAAAACATGTGAATTGTAAACAAAACAAACAAAACACTACCATGTTGTGTCGGAGCTCGCAACGCAGCAGCCATACTCGGCGCCATCTTGAGTCCAAAAAAGTTTTGCGTCGATTATATCTCCTTCTAGCACTTCTTTGTGACTGCAATGGCTCAACTGTGAGTGTTGCCATCTCATGGACCTACTAATTAGTGCAAATAATTCCAGGCGCATGGACATACTGTGTGTTCAGAGTATGCTCAGTTAGAAAAATCGTTGGTTAGTGTTCAAGCACTCTGCTGATGACGATATTTCCATCACGCGTCCTGTGCACAGACACATAGCATTCGCGTCTGAACCAAGTACACTTTAGGCTTAACGAGATTATATGAGCAGGTTGTGTGAAACCCTACATTTGTTTTCTCTTCACCAAGTGTTTTCATTTACAGAGTCCATGATTATTGGGAACTTTTTACAATGTGGACACAATCTTTACAGTAATCGTGTCCATTCTGTGGCCTAAACATGCATGCAGTGAGCCATCCATACAGTTTAAACAGGACTATTTAATGGGCTGCAAATGTCTTGAAATGAGCATTGTATTATAACTTTCTCATTATGAGTCTATGACAATACCTCTTGTCAATAAAACTATTGGAAACTATGTGGACCAACAGTGTTGGGGAGTAACTAGAAGCAATGGTGCTACTAACTTGAAGCTGATATGTGTAATTTTTTCAGGGTTAAAATGATTGTATCCCACCTTAATTAGAAACACATGAACAAGAGAGCAAGAAAACATGAAAACAAAAATCCATGAGAGAAGTGACTTTCCAAAACAAACTGCCAACGACTTGGGTGCCAGATGATCTTGATATTCAGACACACTGTATTATTCCCAAATATAATTTAGATTGCCACGCAAGGCCAGTCATTGGACCAGTTACTTTTCTGCCCTGTCGCAAGTCTAATAAAGACTTTATATTTCTTTCTATAAATAATCATATCATATGAGGCCAGATAAGCACACAAAACGACCGTTTAGGCTCTTTTTTTTACAGCCTCTGAGATATTATGTAATAACATTTCAATTCTTTCACCAGTGCTGTATGGACCTGCTGGACAAGACAAGAGCTTGTACAATATCATGCTATTCCTCCTGGTGTCTTATGGACATTAGTTTTAATGACTGTTCCATCACATTTGAAGAAAGAAATAAGCCAAATGTGATAAAACTAACAAGACATAAAACTACGAAACAGCATAGCAGAGTCATTGCAGTGAAAATTAAACAATGCATCTAAAATTATGTATGGATAGTCAGCACTCTTGCTATTGCTGAGTATAAAACAGCAATATACAGTTTGCAAACAAACTATTTAATGACTGTTAAAAGTACAAATGTGCCTGCTATTGAGGATTGGTCACAGATATACTGTTGCAATAAAATGGAAATGGCTCTAAGCTCATTCCAACCCCAAAGCGGTGACATCTCCCAGTCAATTACTTCTTCAACTGCAAAAGCACATCAAGAAACAAACAAAAAGTATCTTCATGTAAGGATTTTTTAGTCCAGTACTTGTTAACCAGTGGCTGAGCCAATTCATGCTCATAATGCAAGATGATTTATCTGGCTCGTGAGTTTCTAAGCTGTGGGATGCATATTCAAGAGACACTGCCTGGTTTGTGTGTACTTAAGTCTATTGTAAAATGTCATGAGGGGGCAGAGGGGTCTCTATTCCTCTTAAGCACACACAAACTGATTGACTTGAGCGTATTCGAGTGATAAAATGACAGCAGTCCTGCATCACACTGAGAGGGAGAGAACATCACAAGCGCAAGAGGATGCTGAGGGAGGAACACGGGGGATGCAGCAGAAATCCATCAGTCTTCTTACCTTGATAGGGAACATGTGACATGTTCCAACGGCATTGAACGTGCTCTCCTTGTCTCTTTAGTCTGTAGGCATGCGAAAATATCCTTTAGCAGTCAAACGAGGGGGGGAAATCCGGTTGGATCATGGACTGCGTCGACGCTGGAGCGATATTCCCGTAATGCAAAGGGGGGATCATGAAATCTCATCGTCCGTGATCGACAAGAGCCATTGGAATGACTGTCACCCAGCGTGAAATTGTGTTCACATCATTTATCACACGCGCGCGCAAACAAGAGTGATGGAGAAGAGGAGAAAGATGAGAGAGAGAGAGAGAGAGCGAGAGAGAGAGAGAAGGGGGCGGTGAAGTGTGTATGCGTGAGCGTGCGTGTTTTCTACTGTAGTTCAATGTAAATGCACTGTGTGCCTCTGTAAATGAGATGTTCTGTTATTATCACACACACGCGCACGCACGCTTTATAGATTCAAGTGACAATTTAAATGCTTGCATCTAACACATGCCCATCTATGCCTTCAGAGACACACAGAAGGCTTATGAAAAGTACCACAAAGTATGATACCAACACAAAGGTATTCTTCGAAGTACCCTGACAGCCATGGTAATACCATAGTATAAAAATGACCTCCTGGTATTACCACAATCACTGTGCAGTGGTATGCAATTTGTTTCCAAACTGTTAATTTGGAGTCCTAAAAAACCCCTACACCTGTCCCTAAACCTTAACCCTACCAGTAACTCTAACCCTAAACCCGGGGGCGGACTACGACTAAAAGAACAGCCCACCACGCTCGGCCTGCAGCACACCATACTGGCTCATTGATTTAAATTTCACGTTTTTGTGTTTAAAAAAAAAAAAAAAAAAGACATTTCATTTGACTGCTAGTGTTTGTAAAAGGGTCAATTTATTTACTATAGGATTTTGTCCTAAATTAATGGGGATTTATCCTAATCAAACATTCTATTTCTAAGACCATTTCATCACTTGATCATTTCATCCAACCCAATCTCATGAAAAGTTGTATATAATTTACGAGTTGGCTATTTCGTATGGTCTCGCACGATGTTGTTCGCATAAACTTGTACGACTTAATCACGTGCAAGTTCCCGGCTGTCTAATGCGGAAGTAAGCACGAGGCGTTAAGGACATACTTATTAATATCATGCCCTAACCCAAACCCCTTATCTAAACTTAACCAATCAGCAGAGTGTGTAAACATGACAGGAAGCTGTTGTGTGTGACAGAAGCAAGTAATTGTTACGTTTTAGATAGAAACGATGTCCAACGACGTCAATGGCTGCAGTGAAAGTCATAGGCATTCAAACGAGTGCAGTCGCACGATATCATACGAATTAGCCAAATTTAGAAAAGTCGTACGAATCCTGACGATTTCGCCGTGAGAGTGTGTTGATTTCATCACTTGCATAGTTCCGCCCAGAGGTTTGGACACATCTGGCTGAATAAATGTTTCTCATGATCCGAAAGACCTAAATAATCTAAAGGCTCAAATGCTTGAAATTAGTCTTGTAAATCGTGCGTGTGGACTGGCGAGTATAGGAAAAGCAGTCAACAAGGGCTGTTTTATCCATGAAAAATTATTTGAGGAATTATTCCTGCAGTGCTGTTTGCAGGTATCTATGACAGCATCTAAGACAGAATGGATTAATATCACTGTCTAGGGGTTAAACGTTAAAGGGGACGTGTTTTAAGTAACACAATAGAGTGGACCAAACCCCTCTCAAGTGGGGCGCGTGGGGCATTCGCCTGGGCTGAAGGAAAGCAGATGCAATACTATTATTACCATGGCCGGTGTCTTGAAAATATATGCTACCTATCAGGATGTGCTACCAACGCTATATTCGCATAGTTTTAGGGTTGGGGTTTGGGGTAGGGTTAGGGCTTATTACAGCCTCACACCATATCACACTATCTGATAATTATGCTGGTAGCACATCCTGATAGGTATTATCTGCCTGAAAAGATGTGCTACCTAGGTTTTTAACACATTTCATGCTGTTGTAGTACATACCGACAGGTTCTCCCATGCCTCCCGAAATGTGCTACCCAGTTTTAACTTTACATATCACTGTTTATACTGCTGGTAGCACATCCTGAGCAGGTAGCACAGATTGTCAGAACACTGGCCCGTTGGTTTGTGTGGCCCTAGGCAAAATCACGACAACAGGCTTACACCGGTGCGAAAATTGTCAACTTTAAAACATCTATAGAACGTGATGAGTGGATTTTTTAAAGATAAAGCACTAAAAATAAGCATGTTATAGCTCAGACAAATAACATGTCCGAGAACTTTATTTTCCCCAACATGCAGATGTTAGGTTAAAATGGATATGAAAGTTTTTAAGATTTTAATCACCTTTCAACTTTTTTCTAGATGTGCAAATAAACTAGTCTCAGTTAATATGAGGTCATTGAAAGGACAAGAATAATAATTACAGCTTTACAAGAAGGGTTGGGAGGGTTACTTTTGAAATGTATTCCACTACAGATTACAGAATACATGCTGTAAAATGTAATTTGTAATGTATTCCGTCAGATTACTCGAGGTCAGTAACGTATTCTAAATACTTTGGATTACTTCTTCAGCACTGGTAGATTTTTTCACTTGTTTTGACTATAAAAACTCTGCCAGTACAGTAAGACAAAATACACATGTTAAAAATATATTCTCTGAAAAACCTAAATATCTTATGCAGTGTTGTTTCTAAAACAAGATAAATCAAACTGATCTTATTTTAAGGATTTTTAGATATTGTTACAGGAAAACAATACAAAAGTTATTATCAAGAATATGATTTTTGCCCTAACATCAAAGGTCTTACTAGAAAAAAGAAATTATGATCCAACGTGAATTTTCTTGATAAAGAATATGATCGTGCCTGGTAACATGCATGTAAAATGGCTAGAAATAGCATTTTAACTTAGTGTAAAGCTGACAATTTACACAAGGTTTATTTCTATTTCTTCTGCTCCAAACTTACTTCAAACGTACTTCTCTGTCTGCTCGTATGAATGTAACACATCATAAGAAAGTGTTTCACCGCTGTTCAAATGCACTTTGGATCGCATCATTTATATGTATAAATGTTTTCCATCTGAAAGGACTAAATATTAAATGAAACAAATGACAATAATATGCAAAGTAATCTCTTCAGTAATCAAAATACATTTTGAATGTAACTGTATTCTAAAATTTTTTTATTTTAAATACGTAATCCCGTTACATGTATTTTGTTACTCCCCAACCCTGTTAACAAGATAAGAAAATGCTGTTAGATGAAAAAGTATGTCACACCACAGGGCACTGCTGACATTGCTTGAAATGTCTTGTCAACTACCCATATAACTATATGGAATTTTTTATTTACTGCAAAAAAAATAAAAAAAAATAAATGAAAACAAAGTTAAAACACATTAAAACACCAGTTAAAATCAGGCAGCAATGTTGAAAAAAATACTGTATATAAATAAAATGACAATTTAAATAGCGCCTATAAACACAACACCTCAAAAAATATATAAAAAATAAACAAATATAAATATATGTAAAGTATAAACATACCTGTTAGAGCGCAGATCTATGCAGATAGGATAGTTTGGTTATTTTGCAGATGAAATGCTCATATTTTCAATCTGTGTAAGTATATATCGGCAGAGTCTGAATTCAATCCCCAGATTATTCTTGAGAAAACGTGACAATATGCTTTGTCAAGTGCTGTTTTTGCCATCCTTTAAACAAAGTAAGCCTCGAAGACTCAAATAGCCATAAAGTAATATTTTTTTTGGTGGAAACTCACCACAATGTAACTCCTTTTTCTCTGTATATCTTGACAGCAATTTCCTTGGCGATCATGATTTCAAGCTCGATTACACTTCCTATAGCACCATCTTGCGCTTTGCGCATGTGTGACGCTCCTGTTCTACCCGCTCCGTACGGGACTCGAACTGGCGTTTCCGGCATGGGAGGCGGGTGCGCTAACAAGGAGGCTAAAGGCTACAGCCTCTAGCGTCAGTCGCTAGTGCACCTCTTGAGGTCAGGAGAATGAGGTTTATACACATTTCACAGCTATCTATCTATCAGCTGGCCACCGTTACACTCACCCCCCTAAGCCTCACTCCCATCCGGGTTACGGCACCATTGTGATGCTCCTGTTCTACCCGCTCCGTATGGGACTCGAACCGGCGTCTCCGACATGGGAGGTGGGTGCGCTAACATGGAGGCTAAAGGCTACAGCCTCTAGTGTCAGTCGCTAGTGCACCTCTTGATGTCAGGAGAGTGAGGTTTATACACATTGGACAGCTATCTATCTATCAGCTGGCCACCGTTACACATGCGTCAAGCAATAGTAAGTGTAATCGAGCTTGAAATCGGGATCATGCCTCAGATGTAATTAGGGTTGCCAACTATCCTGTATAATGGGGAATCGTCCCGTATTTTAGGGAAAAAATTTGCTTTCCGTATAAAATCCATACGGGACACTGTTTGTCCCGTATTTTAGTGTCTCACACCCAAACTGCTGAGAATATTTCATAAATCAGGAAAATGGACCTGAAACATACACATTTCAAGTGAGCTGTGTGAGATATCGGCTGTTAGAAGTTACACGGATGCCACACTTGACAGAAGCGGCCGGGGAAATGATTAATGAAGACCAGCGCACATCTTCTGTCATGTTTTCAGTCAGAAGCAGGAGAATTTTGTCAAACATAGCATTCGAGCGCATGATATTTGTTTATCACCATTGTGATTTCAAAAACACCAGTAATTCATGACATTACATGTAGATGCACCTAGGTCTTGTCCATGCGCTGATCACGTAGGAGATGGGGAATCAGCACTGCTTGCGAGTATGCTATGTAAAGAGCAGGTGGGAGATAGATCACGCATCGAGCAGTCAGGAGGACAGCCAATCAGATCGCTGCACTGGCCCGAGGATGCAGTGACCAAAACATTCTGGACTTATTTTGCTGAGTCAGAGAGAGTTAGACAGAGAGTGAGAGTGTTAGTCCTTCCTATCCATCCCATTACCAAGGCTGTAACCATGTCATTGGGGGGGACCAAACCATTCTGGGGGTGGGGGGTCACGGGTATTGATGTCACAAATATAATTGTCCTCTTTGGTCCTTTAAAATAGTAAAGGCTCTGAATGCAATAATTTTCTGAATAAAGGCTTTAAATGCGATAAAGGCCCAAAATGATATATTTTTTGGTTTACATTTTTCTTTTTCACACAGAAGTTCACACAGTACAAGACTACCACAGTGCCTACATTGCTAGCATATATATATATATATATGTATATATATATATAACAGAAATCATAACATGCCATTCTGCAAACTGTTGCATTGAGAAATTATTGAATATACCTGTATATATTTTTTCCACTTAATTTAATCTGTGTTTGTGCATTAATGTAGGCTAACAAATCTGTTCAGTGTAGGCCTATGTATATTATCTCTTACATACCAGGTCTATTATAATTAGTCTAATGGAATATCTTTATCTAGCCTGTGTTTACTGTAGTTTATTCTGTGTACAGTACAAATGCCAGTATATTATTCACAGTAGTTCTGTGTATATTTAAAGTTTTACAATGTCTTTAAAGACGTAGGCTACAGTATACACGTAGGCCTATATTGCATTACAGTGTTTTGCAGTCTTGATATTCTGTTTATTCTAGTTCACTAAATCTTATGTATATATTTCTCTCTCTCTTTTTAAACCACACATTCACATACACACCCAAATACCATGTTCACCATGTAAATACTTTGATGGACATTAAAACTCTTTAAACCTGGATGCTGCCTCTGTATCCTTACCGACACTCCATGGCAACGGCCAAATACACCACACTATAAGAACCAGTTTACCCTCACCTACATTACATAACATTGCATATTTCAGTGCTCGTTCTGGAAGAGAGATTCAGCTAAATGACGGTGAGAAAAACGGCAGCATTTTTTAAAGTAGGCTTCAATACAGTACAGGTTTAGTAAAAAATAATATATATTTTTTACATTTCCCTTGTGATAATCACTATTTACTGACAAAACGACACTGTATTCCAAGGAGAAATACACTACATTGCAAAAAATATATCAAGACAAGTAATTTTGTCTTGTTTTCCAGTAAAAATATCTAAACATTCTTAAAACTGAATTTATTTACTTGGCAAACTGCATGCTGGCATAAGATATAAGTCTTGTTTTGAGAGAAATCTAATCAATTTCAGTGCGATTTATGCTTAAAACAAGAAAAAACTGTTTGCCAATAGGGTAAGAAAAATAAACACGTTTATTTTGCTTACCCCATTGGCAGGTTTTTTTCACTAAAAACTAAAAGTTCACTAAATTTGGTGAGATTTCTCTTAAAACAAGACTTAATATCTTATCCCATTTTGCTTGACAAGTAAATAAATCACGTTTTAAGAATGTTTAAATAATTTTACAGGCATTTTTTTTTTTTTTTCAGTGTATTCCATGTTAAGTGTTTTCTCTCCCATCAAAATCCATTATAATGCATGGTTTCTATTAAGACTTGCACTGAGACAAATTATTTTTGTGGTGATAAAATTTTATTTTTTTTTTTATTATACTAAATATAAAATGCTATTTTGACACATAAGTTATATGGGCTTTTTCCTGTAGATTGTTTTAAAGCGGTTTTCATTTTAAGCGTATTAGGGGCTGTTCACACCGAATATGTTTTTTGTATTCGTCTGCCCTGTTTTTCAAATGTTTCTATGTAAACAAGATTTAGGTGGACCTCTTTAACTGCTGGAAAAACAGTGTTCCGTATTTAAAGTTATGTCCCGTATTTGACTGCTAGAAAGTTGTCAACCCTAGATGTAATGGCAAGACGTACAGTAAAAAAAGGAGTTACATTTTGGTCTATTCTATACAAACTGGATCGCTTCACAAGACATTGATTAAACCACTAGAGTCGTATGGATTAATTTGATGCTGCCTTTATCTCCTTTTTGGAGCTTCAAAAGCCTGATTCCCATTCACTTCAACTGTATGGACCTATTGAGCTGAAATATTCAAATCTTTGTTTGTTTTCAGCAGAAGTAAGAAAGTAATACACATCTTAGATGGCATGAGGTTAAGTAAATGATGTGAGAATTTTCATTTTTGGGTGAACTATCCCTTTAAGTGTTTCATTTGGCATGATACTACACTTTGAAAATTCATACACCACATGGCTGTGTGCATATGTACATTGTAAGTGCGTATATAGTGCGTCATTTGGGACACAGATTATGTGTTTGTCAGTTCTTGTCCTTTGTGGGCAGTTGTGTCGGTGTGTTTTGGTTTCCAGTGTTTCTTCTTTTCTTGTTGGTCTGTTGTATCTTTTGAGTTTCAAATTGCGTTATACAGTCTTCACATCTCCAGACCTCTTACATTTCAACGGGATGGTTGGCAACCCAAGTTGCACCTCAAAAAACTTAAAAAAGGAAGTCAAACTTGATTACCTCACAACAAACCACAAGACTAGTTAGATATACAGTATTGTAGAGTCCCAGCATAACTTTGTTCTTAGTTCTGATTGGCTGTTCAAATTGCAAATTATTATGGGTACTTACTTTTTTCTCTCAACATCCAGTAGAAGTGTACTGCGTTTTGTTATGTGCTTTTGTAAATTGTGATCTGTGTTATGTTGCAGCTGCAAAAGCTCCTGTGTGTTTACATGTCTGCCTGTATCCTGTCTTGGTGATGTCAATAAAGGAGATTTTGTTGAATCCCAAAATCTGTGTGGTGTTATACAGGTGTCAGAATTGGGATGGCAGACCGTGATTTAACACAGATCCTGCGGGATTTGGACAACCTCACTGCAGAACAGTGCCAAGATTTTCAGCCCCAGGCTCAAGGTGGCACTGTTGCCACTGGGTTGAGAACCCCGGAAGAGGATATATGGTTGTCCCTGTGATTGTCCGGCTATTTCGAGGCGTGAGCCCAAAGTCCCTGTGGCCAGGACTGGGAAGAGGATGGTTTCCTATCAGACGAGGGTGAGCATGCAGGCCTCGATCTTCTCAGAAGTCGGCATTAAGTTCGGCGGACAAAGGCGCAATGGGAGGCAAATGAGGGTCAAACCGCGGCCGCGAGGGCCCCAGTGAAGCTGTCCAGGTATGATGGATCAGCGCCACCTAAGTCATACCTCGCTCAGGTCCAGTTGGCGGCCTGGCATATTGGGTGGAGCCAAGAGGATGCGGTGGCCCACCTGGTGTTGGCACTCGAGGTTCCAGCCCTGCAGATTCTTCTCGATCTTGCACTTACTGAGCACTGCATTACAGGACCCTTGTGGCAGCACTGGAGCAGCATTTTGGGAAGCGGCATACCCCGGAGCAATAGCAGGGAAGTTGGTCGAGGAGATGTTCTGCCGGTTCGGGGTACCTGAGGAGATCCACAGTGATCAATGTCGGAACTTCGAGGTAGAGGTGTTCACGGAGGTCTGGTGGCGGTTGGGGGTACGAAAGACCCATACCACCCTTCTTCACCCGCAGATTGACGGCTTAGTGGAGCACTTCAATTGCACCCTAGCCACTCAGCATGCCATCTTCACTAGCAAGAATCAGCATGACTGGGACCAACACATAGCTTTGATCCAGTGGACATACCGGACAGCAGTGCAGGAGTTGACTGGATGTACTCCTGTGGTGCTCATTTTTGGGCGCGAGCTATGAATGCCCGTGGATTTAATTTTCAGGGCACCTGCAGAGCAGGAAATTCCTGGTGGCTCCAGTATGGATTACCTCTACTGGATGCAAGACCTGTTGCAGGTAGTTCATGCCCTGGCTAGAGAGTGACAAGAGGCGGCTGCAGGCAAGCAGAAGCACGCTTATGATGCATGAACCAACAGCCAGGACTTTGGCGCTGGAGATAAGGTTTGGGTTTACTGCCCTATTAGGGAAAAAGGGTGTTCTCCTAAATTGTATAGTCATGGGCTGGGACCCTGTGAGGTGTTTAAAAAGATCTCAGACATTGTATACAGGGTTCGTATGGGGCCTCGCAGGCAGAGGTCCGGACAACTGAGGGCTCTGAAGACCTTGGAGACCCATCGAGCCCTGCACCATCGATGGATGTAATGGGGCCGCCGCCGTCTTTTCCCGCGTGGACAGTTTATGAATGAGGATCAACGTCCACGGTGCACACGGCAACGGCTTGGCTTCCTACGGGACTATGTCACAATGGAGGGCTAAATTAATTAGAGCCGCCAGGGATGGCAGCCTCTTCGGGTGGGGGCAGTGTAGCGTCCCAGCATAACTTTGTTCTTATTTCTGATTGGCTGTTCACAATGCAAAGGATTATGTGTATTTACTATTTTTCTCTCACCATCCAGTAGAAGTGTAGTGCTTTTTGATAGGTGTTTTTTTGAGTTGTGTGGGCAAAGGTTGATCCATGTTATGTTACAGTAAAAAGCAAAAGCTTCTGTGTCTTTATCATGTCTGCTTGTATTCTGTCTTGGTGACTTCAATAAAGGAGATTTTGTTGAACCTCAGAATATGTGTGGCGTTACAGTATACTTGTATCACAGCGCTTACAAGGCAGCAAAATATTCTCATATGTTCTATTTTTAGTGCTGTATTAGGTCCTATTGTATGAGTCCATTTATTTCTCTAGTCAAAATATTCTCCAGAGAGCGGGAAACTGAGACGTGCTGCCAGGGCAAACAGAGCCAAAATGGCGCTCAAATCAGTCAACAGTAGTATTAACTCCAAACTGACTGTAATAAAATTGCGACAGTCCAGCAGGCCACTTTTTTTTTTCTTACTCATCTTTCTTCAATCATATTTCTTATAAGCAGCTAACAATCAGTACAATAAACAAAATAGGCAGGGCTCCAACCTCTGACAAGCTTTATAACTAAATTCCCTCGAGTTTCATTTGATGTGGGCTCACCTGTGAAAGGAAGTTGGGTGGTGAATGCTCGTACACGACTGCCATCTGGTGGTCAAAACGATATAGGCTACATATCAAATCTCACTTCATTTAAAATCTTATCAAATAAGAATCGCATGACTGAAGGTAGACTAGAACGTTTATTATTCATATTTAACATCTACAAATTGTTTGACCCTTTTGAACCAGAAATATGGGGGGAAAATCCTATGTTTACTGGTAGTGATAACTTTGGTGCCATCTCTTTTCCTTTTGTCTCTATGGTCCATTTTCCTGCTACATTTTGAGTTACACAACACTTTAAAACCGTTTGGTGCCTCTCTTTATATTTTACTATGTGTAGTTTATTAATGCTCTATAAAAGACTGCTGAAACTCGACTAGCATCAGAATTAAGGAAACTGAGAATTGGGTATGCTCATGTGACAGTTTGAACCCATAGTAACAAATATACCAAATGAAACATTCAAATTATGGTATTATTGTATGTTCATGTGGTCTTCATACATACATTATCAGCCAAACGTTTGTACATTATTTTCCACATAATATGGAACAAAGTGGACAAGTGCACGTTTAACTTTTATACAACATAATGATATCTTTTTTATTTTTTTGTTAACATTTTAGGTGTCAACCTAGAGTACATACAGTAAAAACGTAATCCTGACAGAAATGTCAAAAAATACATCAAATTAAACTAGGACTTGACTATAAAAGAGACTACAGTCTGCTAAATCTTGTCACCCTGACAGATTATTCCAACTATGACCTAACAAGTACATGGATGAAAAGAACAAACAATACATTCATTATCATTCACTGATAAAAATGAGCTTCACTTAAGGACCAATTGCTCCATGTTTTAATTTATGATCTTCATTTAATCTGGTAAATGTTCATGATAACATGACGTATTCATTGGCATGAACACAATTAAGTCCAGTGAGACCTGATGGCAATATCACTTGGAGCTTGAAGTCTTAAATTCAAAATTGAATACTTTACGCTACAAATGTAGGGCATAATGATTAAGTAGGTCTAAGATCTAAGCACCTTTGAAAGGCAGTTCTTTTCCATTGATTAATATAATTCACAATTTTAAAGGTGCATGTTTTGATTATAATATGTGCATTTTATGAATGCACTGCAACAATTTAGTGTTAAAATGTATCCTTATCAATATTCTGACTCCAAATTCTGATTGAATGTGCCACTTTCACAAAAAAAAAAAAAAAAAAAAAAAAAAAAAATTCCACCTGTGCCCAAACAGTCTATATTTATGAGTTGCTATGTTGCTTGATGACCGTATACAGCCTACAGGCTAATATACTATATATTTTGGCAGACTTTTTTCCCCTTCATATTATTAGTAATAATAATATTTATCATATTTCAATTAGATACAAGTAATAGCCCATTAAGAATTGTTAGGGAGGTTTTAGATCACAGTCTTAAAGTTGGCCAAAATTAATTTAAATTCACTGTCTAAATAGCATATGATGACAAACTGCTACAGTTTAAAAATGTTTGCCATCCATCATGAGAAATTTGAAGGATACTTTGACTATTTATGACTTTAATAAATATTTTTACATGGGCACTCACTTGGTGTGACCACATGATAAAACTTTCCTGAAATGGAACATTTAGGACGGTCACATTTTCTTGAATTGTCTTCCTGTAAAAATGATCTAAACACTCTCCTTAAAACAAGATATATTTACTTGAGAACAAAATTGCATATGATATTACGTTCTCACTGTTCTCAGAATATATATTGAATCTTGAAAAGTTATTTTTTCTTATCCCCTTGGCAAGTTGCTGTTTTTTCTCTCCCTTGTTTTAGGTATAAATCAAGCAGAATTCATTTCAGAGGTTTATACAAAACAATTTGCCAACAGAGTAAGAAAAAATTACTTGAATTAAGATACACTCTCTGATCTTACACAAATTTACTTCTCAAGTAAATCTATCTTATTTTATTAAATTTTATATTTTTTTATTGTAAAACAAGACAAAATTACACAGCAAAAAAAAAAAAAAAAGTGTTGTCTTCTCTTCCAGTAAAAATAACTAAACTCCTAATCTCCTTGTTTTAAGCATAGATCTAACAAAATTCAGTGAGGTTTATACTTAAACAATTTGCCAACAGGTTAAGAAAACTAACTTCAATTAAGATATATTCTCTGAAATATACTTCTCAAGTAAATCTCTCTTGTTTTTAGGATATTATATTTTTACTGGAAAACAAGCCAAAATTACAGCAAAAAAAAAAAAAAAAAAAAAAAAAATACATTGTGTTGTCTTCCAATAAAAATATCTAAACATTCTTAAAACAAGATATGTTTACTTGAGAAGCAAAATTACTTTAAGATGTATCAACTTCTAATCTTACAAAATTTAATGGGGTAAGAAAAACAAACATAATTAGAAAGGAATAAATAGGAATGTATTTTCCTTAACCCATTTGCAAATAGTTTTTTTCTTGTTTTAAGCATAAACCTAACTAAAGTTTGCTAGATTTATCTGAAAACAAGGCTTAATATCTTATGTGATTTTCCTTTTTAAGTAAATGTCTCTTGTTCAAATTGTTTAAATGTTTTTACTGGTAAATGAGTCAAAAAACTAAGTAAGCAAATCCTTTTTTGCTGTGTATTTTTTGTAGTGTGTGAGTAGTACATGAACGTGTGATGGCAATGAACAGCTTATGTGTTACAAATCATGATCATAAAGTTCAAGGCATTCTAAAGGCGTTTTCTAACAGTATTCAAAATATAGGAGACACTTTAAAAGTAAAAAGGAGTTTTATAACAGTATAATCTCAGAGTAAAGCTGCTGTGTAGCTCAACCTGGATTCACTTGATGTCGTTCCCTTCTGCTGTTGCTCTTGAAACGACCGCAGAACACCCACACCTGCTCAGTGATGCTTTCACACCTCTTCTCGTAACCATGCAAACCCTAATGATGCATCCTGATGTCTCTGGCCCTTTCCTCTTTGTACATCTCCTTTTTTAAACCTCTTTCTCTTCCACAAATATTCTCTGCTCCTCTCTCTCTCTCAGTACACATTTCCCCACTCCACTAGATACTGGACTTTTCCGTCGGCTGTTATACGTCTGGCCAGGATCCTGACGGCGTCCCCACCCCCCCATCCCATTGCCGTGGGTTCCCCCATGCCTACTGTGCTGGAGTAGGGTGGTACGTCACGCAGGAAGAGAGAGGGGTAGTTTTCAAACCGCTGCCCTGGAGGATGAGCAGAGGACAGCGAGAATGGAAGGTAGGGGGCTGGAAGTCGACAAGGGTCCTCGGCACTGAATCAAACAAACACAAAAACATGTTAAAAGTGCACATACAGTATGTTACTACTTAAAGGAATAGTTTACCCCAACATAAAATTCTTTCCTCATTTACTCACCCTCATGTTTTTCTAAGCGTATATGTCTTTCTTCTTTCGTGGAACACATAAGGCAGAATGTTAGGCAGAATGTTAGCCTCAATCACCATTCACTTTCAAAACATATATTTTTTTTTTTTTTACATACAATGAAAGTGAATGGTGACTGGGGCTTACATTCTACCAAACATCTCCTTTTGTGTTCCACAGAAGAAAAAAGTCATAGGAGTTTAAAACAACATGAGGTTAAGTAAACCTCGATGAACTATCAGTTTAACTACATTTATAATCAGTGCACACTGTCATCTGTTTAACTACATCTCTATTTGATTTCAATGCATATTGTCTACACAGACCTGTAATAATGCAGCGTTCTAGACAGGTCCTGAGATCCACTGTATGAAGGGTGATAGAGGGCAAACATTCTCTTGGGAGGTGAACTGTAATACATAAATATTATTTTAGTCCATTACATTTGCTTTTTACAGTAGAAATGCACATGTAAGGCTAACAGATTAATAAAGATACCATTCTGAAATTTGGAATAACACTTATAGTAGTTGGCATGAATTTCCATCAAATCCTTTCAGTTCAAAGTTGAAGCTCAGACAAAGTTACATGTGCTGTTTCTCATATAAACATGCTACTGACCCCAGGCTCATCTCTTCCTCTGGTTTTCTGTGGTTATACAGGCTTGTCCCATCTACATAACCATGGCAACATGGCACTAGATCAATAGCGTTTGTCGCAGCTTCCGGTGGACAAGTCTAAAAAGACATGATCAAGTATTATAAATGCAGTGGCAAGAAATAGTATGTGAAGCATTTCGAATTACCTGCATTTCTGCATTAATGTTCATAAAATATTGTCTGATTCTCTCCTTAGTCCTAATAATAGACAAACACAATCTGCTTAAAGTAATGACAAACAAATAATTGCACTTGTTGTTGTCAGTACTGAATATACCATTTAAACTTTCACAGTCTAGTCTTGATACTGACAGAGTGAATGTGAATGTCAGAGGATCATAGACCCCAACTCCACCTGGTATTAAGATGCATTTCGGGTGGTCCAATCACATATGGTCAGCCGTAAATACATACATGTCTAAACTGGATCGGATCACAAAACCCACACATGAATGTGGTCAAAAACACCACACTGGTAACTCAGCGAGTATTGACGCTGACTACCAATCCTGGAGTCGTGAGTTCGAATCCAGGGTGTGCTGAGTGATTCCAGCCAGGTCTCCTAAGCAAACAAATTGGCCTGGATGCAAGAGAGGGTAGAGTCACATGGGGTAACCTCCTCGTGGACGCGATTAGTGGTTCTCGCTCTCAATGGGGCACATGGATCGCAGAGAGTAGCATGAGCCTCCACAAGCTGGGAGTCTCTGCGGTGTCATGCACAGCAAGCCACGTGATAAGATGCGCGGATTGACGGTCTCAGAAACGGAGGCAACTGAGACTTGTCCTCCGCCACCCATATTGAGGTGAGTAACCGCGCCACCATGAGGACCTAGTAAGTAGTGGGAATTGGGCATTCCAAAAATTGGGAGAAAGGGGGATAAAATAATAAAAAATAAAAAAATAAAATAAAAAACACATGCATTTCGCATTCACATTTGAGGTGTAAACGCAAATCCGTCCTGTATGCGTCTTGGCAGCAGTGAAGCACCACCCCTCACCTGTCAATTAACCCCTGCACTAAAGCAAGAGTTTAAACTTTGCCATTTACAAGAGGCTTTAAAAGGAAATAAGCATCTGATCGGAAAATTTCAAAAAGTGGATGCATACACAATCACGAGAGCCTCCATCCAAATCTGAACACAAGTGGTCACAAGAGACGCATTTAAGGGACCAGGTGTAATCAGTGATGTGTCTCACCTGACCACGTTATCGGATCACCCGAGACGCATCGTAATACCAGGTGGAATGGGGTCTTAGAAGAATTCTAGAGATGCATGAAGCTGGAAAAGGCTACAAAACAATTTCTAAAAACCTAGATGTTCACCAATCCACAGTATGACAAACTGTCTACAAATGAAGGAAATTCAGCACAGTTGCTACCTTCTCTAGGAGTGTGCGCCCTGTAAAGATCATCCCAAGAGCACATCATGCAATGCTAAAGGAAGTGAAAAAGAACCCAAGGGCAACAGCAAAAGATCTGCAGAAATCCCTTGAGCTTGCTAAAATATATTTTTATGTGTCTACTACAAGAAAAACACTGAACAAGGATAGTGTTCATGGGAGGATACCATGGAGGAAACCACTGCTTAACAAAACAGCATTGATGCACACCTCAAGTTGCGATATGTAGACAGAATTTTTTATTTTTTTTAACTTTTTGGCAGAAACATAGTCAAGTCGAGTCATTTTTATTTGTATAGCGCTTTTTACAACACACATCGTTTCAAAGCAGCTTTACAGAAAATCATGCTTTAACAGAAAATGAAACTGTAATATCTATAAATTCTTAGAGTCATCATTGTGGAATTGTAAATTGTGTATAATAATAAAAAATTAAATAGTTAAATAACAATTGTATTTATAACCCCAGTGAGCAAGCCGAAGGCAACTGTGGCAAGGAACACAAAACTCCATAAGATGTTGGTTAATGGAGAAAAATAACCTTGGGAGAAACCAGGTTCACTGTGGGGGCCAGTTCCCCTCAGGCTAAACAGCATGAATATAATGCCAATATTAGTTATTTGTGTACAGTGCAAGTCATGGTTTAAAATGTGTAAACTAAGTAAGTGTTAAGGGCCAGTGTTTAAACAAAGATTTTATATGAACTGTAGATTAATGACTAATGTCTTTGAAATCCATAGATGCAATTGTCCTTTGTTAGTTGGCTTATGAAGGCTTTTGTTGGCAATTAATTGATAGTCTATGTATTCCATTTCAAGAGTGTAGTCCATCAATAAACAAAGGTGATGCAGGCAGAGATCATTGAGGTGCATCACAGTTCAACTGGCAGGTCATTTCAGTGAGGTTCGGTGGGGTCCATCCTAAGTCCAACATTTAGGCAGTGGCATATGAAGTATCCGATGTCTTACAGTTGGAGTTGGCATCAGTTCATCCTCTGAAGTCCATCGTAAAAGACTGAAGTGATGTCTGGCTCGCACCGGCTGTAGTTTGTCATCATCATTCAGCGGCACATAGCAGTGGAGTCCGACACCAAGCAGGAACGGAGCTGGATCTGTCCAGCTCTGGTAACCTGAGGTGCATTGATATGAATCCAGAGGTTGAGACAGGGAAACAAATAGAATAATATTAGCATAGTTGCCATTACATTTATTGCAGAATTATAGATTATGAGAAATGTTTCTGTGAAATGTTTCTGGTTCCGGCAGACCTAACTAAAGCAGCCTAAATGTGAGTTGAAGGATAAATTAGGTGTATGCTTGGCTAAATAGATGAGTCTTTAGTCTAGACTTAAACTGAGTGAGAGTGTCTGTATTCCGAACACTGTAAGGGAGATTATTCCATAGTATTGGAGCCAAATAGGAAAAGGATCTACCTTCTTTTGTGGATTTTGATACTCTAGGAACTATTGACAGGCCTGAATTGTGTGATCGTAATGAACGTGATGGAATATAGTGTGGTAGAAGGTCACTTAAGTACTGTGGAGCAAGACCGTTCAAAGCTCTGTATGTAGTTAACAGAATTTTAGAATTAATACGGAATTTAACAGGTAGCCAGTGTAACGACGATAAAATTGGGCTAATGTGATCATATTTCTTGGTTCTAGTCAGCACTCTGGCAGCTGCATTTTGAAACAATTTAAGTATATTTATTGAATTTGCAGTACATCCTCCCGGTAATGCATTACAGTAATCCAGTCTTGAGGTCATGAATGCATTAATTCGTTTTTCGGCATCAGCAACAGAGAGCATGTGTCATAACTTAGCAATATTTTAACTCAATGTTCTACAAACATTGGTAATTTGATTTTCAAAGGACAGATTGGTATCAAATATAACACCTAAGTTCTTCACCGTAGCAGACAATGTAACAGTAAATCCACTGAGAGTCAAATTATATTTTAGCAGCTTATTTTTAGAGGTTTTTGGTCTAGTAATTAGTACCTCTGTTTTGTCGGAATTGAGTAGAAGGAAATTTCTGGCCATCCAATCTTTGATTTCATTGATACCCTCTGCTAATTTGGAGAATTGTGAATTTTCGTTGGGTTTAGAAGAAATATAAAGTTGTGTATCATTGGCATAATAGTGGAAAATTATTCCAAGATTCCTGATAATATCTCCCAGGGGAAGCATATATAAGAAGAAAAGCCAAGGTCCTAAAACTGATCCCTGTGGCACTCCATACTTAACTTTTGTTTGATTTGACAATTCCTCATTTACACATACAAAGTGGTAGCAGTCTGATAAATAGGACCTAAACCATGCTAATGCAAATCCACTATTGCCAACATAATTATCCAGCATATTCAAGAGAATGTTGTGATCTATTGTGTCAAAGGCAGAACGATCTAAAAGCACTAGAAGAGAAATGCAGCCACGATTAGATGATAAGATCAAGTCATTTGTAACTATGATAATTCTCTGTACTGTGATGGAGCCTAAATTCTGACTGAAATTGTTCATATATACTATTTCTCTGTAGAAATGAACATAGTTTGGAAGACACTACCTTTTCTAGTATTTTCAACATAAATGGTTGATTTGAAATCGGTCTATAATTAGCTAAATTCTTAATAAGCGATTTGATTACTGCCATTTGAAAGTTTCTTGGGACATGTCCTAAGGATAACGAGGAGTTAATAATATTAAGAAGAGGTTCTGAGATTACAAGGAATACCTCTTAGTTGGTATTGTATCTAACATACATGTTGTGGCTTGTTTTGTTATCTCTTCATGATCTATGATAGTAAAGGATTGAAGTTGCTTGTGAGGAAAATTATGAGACACTGTTTCCTGAGGTGCTGTGACAGCTGATTGCATAATTCCTATTTTATTTCTGATTATTTCTATTTTATCAGTAAAGAAATTTAGTTACTATTCATTACTGTAAGTCATTACTATTGTGCTGAGATGGAATATTTGGTTCAGTCGAGGCTTTATTCCTAACCAATTTAGCCACAGTACTGAATAAACACTTAGGATTGTTGTGGTTATTTTCTATGAGTTTGCTAAAATATGATGACCTTGCATCTTTTAGTGCCTGTCTGTAGCTACAGACACTATCCTTCCATGCACTGCAAAATACCTCTAATTTTATATTCTTCCACTTGAGCTCCATTTTCCGAGCTGCTCTCTTGAGAGCATGAGTGTGATCATTTTACCATGCTGTGGGCATTTTTCTTACATTTTCTTTAATCGAAGGGGGGCAACACTATCAAGATTGCTACAGAAGACTGTATTTATATTTTTGGTTATTAAATCAAATTTTTCTAGACTTTTTGGCTTACTGGGTATATGAGACAATTCTGGAAGATTATTAGTGAAGCTATCTTTAGTGGTCAAAAGAATAGTTTTACCTGAACAATAGCATGGTGTAGACTGAGTGACATTAGCAAACAAGAGACAAGGTAATGATCTGAGATTTCATTGCTCTGCGGTAGAATTTCTATAGTATCAACATCAACTCCATATGACAGAATTAAATCTAGCGTATGATTATGGCGATGAGTTGGTCCTGTCACATTTTGTTTGACTGCAAGAGAGTTGAGAATATTGATAAATGATAATCCCAAAGTGTCATTTTCATTATCTATGTGAATGCTGAAGTCACCAACAATTAAAGCTCTATCTACAGTAACTACTTTATCTAATAGGAAATTAGCAAATTCACAAAGGAAATCAGAAGATGGCCCGGGTGATCTATATTCTGTAGCAAGGGCAAAAGACGACAGAGATTTTTTATTTATATCTGACGGTGTCACATTAAGCATTATTAGTTCGAAAGGCTGTCCTCTGAGTAACACCAAAATCTTCAGTGTAAATTGTAGCAACACCTCCTTCTCGACCCTTCAGATGAGGCTCATGTTTATAACAATAACCTCGGGGAGTAGATTCACTTAAACTAATATTCATCCAGTTTAAGCCAGGTTTCAGTCAAACAGAGCACATCCAAACTATGATCTGCAATAATTTAAGTTACAATTAGTGCTTTGGTTGAAAGAGGTCTAATGTTTAGAAGCCCTACCTTTATATGATGTTTATCTTCAAAAGTTATTATTATAATTATGTAACGACTAAAAACATCTTTTCCATGAGCACTTAACCAGTCATTTAAAAAAAATAAAAAATTCCTGCTGCGTGTTATTCTGTTTTGAATACTATTCTGATACTTGTGAAACTTTGTGATACGGAATTTTTCATACCACTGTCTCCTTAAGATGATTTGCTTGTTTTCCTCTTTTGTAAGTCGCTTTGGATAAAAGCGTCTGCCAAATGAATAAATGTATTATTATTTTCTTTTTCAAGTTTGACCTTAATCAAATGTTTTCTAAATTATTAAGCGAGGGGTTTGTGTTTGGTAGTTCAGGGAACAGACACAGTTTCTATATGATATCTAGATGATACAGTCTCTATAAGTTGTAGTTTATGTGACCTGTGTGACGTCTCAAGGCAGCTAGCAGATGTTCGGATTAACCAGTTTGTCTGTTTCCTGACCTGGGCCCCAGTTAGTCAAATACTATCACTATTAAGACTATGAGCAAAATTACTAGTGAGGAGAGCGGGACCTTCCCTGGAGGAATGGAGTCAGTCTCTCTTTAGCAGGTCAGGTCTTCCCCAAAAACTCTTCCAATTGTCTATAAATCCTATGCTATTCTCTGGACACTACTCAGACATCCGGCTGTTCAGTAACACTAATCTACTACAAACCACATCGCCATGATGAGCAGGGAGGGGACCAGAGCATATTACAGTGTCTGACATTGTTTTTGCAAGTTCACACACCTTTTTAACATTATCTTTAGTGATCTCCGTCTGGTGAAGCTGGACATCGTTAGTGCCGACATGAATACAAATTTTAGAAAATCTACGTTTAGCATTAGCCAGCACATGTAAATTTGATCTGATTGTCAGATGCCTGAGCCCCCAAAATGCATTTAACAATAGTAGCTGGAGTCTCTATTTCCACATTCCTCACAATAGAATCACCTATTACCAAGGCTCTTTCAACATGATTCTCAGTTGTTGCATCACTGAGTAGGGGGAATCGATTGGAAAGCCTAACAGGAATGGGAGAGTAGTGTCACTTTGCTGAGCGAGTATGCTGTCGAGATGTCACCCAAACGCCCTGCAGCGGGGGCTCTACAGCCGGAACCAAAGTGCGTGTTGCTTGCTGTACTACCCGCATCCGAAACAGTATCTACTGGCTTCTCTTTCTCACTGACCTCCACTAACATTCGGATGTGTGTCTCTAACTCATTAAACTTCTCCGTCAGCCTGACTAATTCCTTACATTTATCACATCCCTCACTGCTGACGGAAGAAGCTATAGTAAACATGTGGCATGCAGTGCGGGAAGAAATAACATGAGTGGATGCCATGACTTACCGCAATTGTTTGTTGTTGTTGTTATGGTTGTTCTTGAGCAGCGAGGGTTTGAGATCGATGTGGTTCCAAATCAGCAGATGTTTGAGATTGATGCCATAATGCTTGTAAAATACAGAGGAGGAAACTAATGCATTTAGTCGAGATGCAAGATGTAGACAAGCGAAAAAAAGAAAAGAAAAAAAGAGAGAAACGGGTGCACGTTGTAAAATACTCGCAGTTGAAACAGTAGAAAAGCAGGGGAAAAAAAACTAAAGTACGTGGTAAAATGGCAAAGGATAAAACAATGAACATATAAGAATAAGCAATGCTAAGCAGACTAGCTAGCTACAAACACAGACTCGTGCAGATTACCAGCAGCAGCCGGAACAGAACCATACAATTTGTTCAGATTATGTTTGTCTATAATTAGACTACATGGCCGCGTGTGTCTCTCACTCTCCTGAACTGGCATCACCGGCTCCCCTTTATTTCTCTCTCCGTGCACCAGGGCCGGACTGGGAAGAGAAATCGGCCCGGGATTTTACATAGAAACTGGCCCAAAAATTGTTGAGGCGGGGGGTTGTCGCTGTCCTTTTCTGCATATCGCTGCGGCCATTCGGCATATCGTGCCACCGTTTTGTGGCCCATTCTGCATATCGCGCCAGCCCATTTAAGTTTATCGCTGCCCATTCGGCCCCATTTCATGGCCGGCACATCGGGAAAAGTCCCGTTTCTCCCGATGGCCAGTCCACCCCTGCCGTGCACACTCACAGCCCGGCCACGCCCTCCGCCTCATCATAGATGGATGGATGGATAGCATGTATGATACCAGTGTTAGGAAGCGCTGTGTTAGAGTGCCAGTACACATGCTGAATCTAAATGACAGCATTACTCTGTGGCACATTTAATTACTTCCAAAGTCAATGGACAATAACAGCATGATATAGCACCTCAAACCTTTGCAGTCCTGATGATATATGGGCAGAAAAAATTCCATCGAAATGAAGCCTTTGGACGTATTAAGGTGGAAAAGGGAAAATAAGTTCTCACATCAACATTGTAATACAGTATTGGGATTTTTTTGATGCAACTCTGCATCCTGTTATTGTGAAAAGTGTGCAATGCATTGAGCCAAAGAGGCATTATTCATGTTGACATGCTTTTCTGGTGCCGTGACCCTTTAAACCTGAAAGCCATTTCGAAAGCTGGACTGTAAACTTGCCAGAGCCTCTTGGAATCTAAAACTCTAATCTACTGCAGTTGTAAAGTTCAACTAAACAAATTAATGAAACCCCAGGCTGCCAAACCTTCCCACTCCTATTCTTGTTCTTTTCTAAACAGAAGCATGCAATCTAGATATCGTATAAGCCTATGTTTGGAATGACATACTAGTAAAGCATTTTGTTTTCTTTTGCAAAACAAGTCTAATGCACATGAAAAGGAAAACAATCTAAAAAGGTGATGGTAGGTCTCTTTCATGAATGCGTTAGACTCATTACTGATGCAGGGGGGCTTGGCCTCTGCCAGACATCTTTTGATTGTTGCTGTTAAAGGCAGACTCACTGACCTGTGTCTCAATGACCCGACGCTTTGATTTACGGGCCTCTGGACCCATGGCTCTCCGCTGGCAGGACAGTGACATTGGGCTGGAGCAAAGACAACAATTGACTTCAATGTCAAATCCAAAATGATACACTGTAACTGTGTGTTCAGCCCTGTTCTATAGGGCAGTTCTCCCAAAAATGAAGGTTTTGTGATCATTTACTCACCCCCATGTTAATCCAACCCAATATTATTTCCTTTCTTCTGTGAAACATAAAAGCAGATCTTAGGCAGAATGACCGAGCTTCTGTTTTCCATAGAATGTGGAGAATTTATAATGTCTTTTCAATGTTTTCTTAAACTTGTTACATCATATATTGTCACATGACACATGATAACCAATTAAATTTTCCATCAATGACATCAAACCTGGTGCGTTGCGTCTAAAAGTGCCATTGTTAAATTAAACTTAAGCACAAATTAAATTTGAAAGCTCTGGTGGAGGGAAAGATTTACTCACACAAAGCTATCATATGGCTTCAAATGACTTGGAATATAGCGCACAAGTCATATGGACTACTTTTATCATTCTTTAATGGTTTTGGAGCTTGGCAGTATAAAACACCATACACTTTCATTTTTTGAAAAAGAGCAGCTCAGACATTATGCTTAATATCTACTTTTGTGTTTCATGCTTGAAAGAAAACAACATGAAGCAATGACATGAAGGTGAGTAAATGAAAGGATGGCCATTTTTGGGTGAACTGTCCCTTTAAAAGGGCTTGGTGTGGTCTTTTCTCTCACCTTCTCCTGTGGGCAATGTTGACTGGCTGTTCAGCGATGAAAGGGGATGTGTCAGATGACAGAGGGGGAGGAGCCCGAACTTGAAGGCCGAAGAGACACTTCTTTTTCTTTATTTCCTTGCCCGAGACAAACCTGTACGACAGATAAAAATCTCAGCTGGATTGCTAATACACCAGCTTGATCGCATGAAAATTACATGACTGTGGTGACATTTTTGCAAAATGTTATCACTATGGATATTGAATAACACAATATCCTGGCTCATGGTGTCTTCACTGGTGATTGAAATCTTAGAGCAAAAGAATAAGGGCTATGATTTACTGTAAATATCACTTATCATTATGGGGTCTTATTGAACTTTGCTTTCTCATGGATCAAGCATGGTACATTTACGATTAAGGTTTTTTTATCTTACATCACTACCATCGAGACATTTAAAAGAGAAACATAAAGTGATCTGTTTTATTTCTTCATGATTCTTAATAGTTTATTTATATATACACCGAACATTTTATAACACACCTCTACATGATGTGAGGGTCTTCATCATATTTTCTTTTAAAATAAAATGCAATTTATTTCTTTTTTTCTCAGTATGTACAACTTTTACTTTCTACTACTGACCAGTGAGGATCTGACTGAGAGCACATCTGATTGACATGTAAAACGGAGGCTCTTATTTCAGTATTTTTTTTAATTTTGTCGTTATTTTTAATTGTTTTAACTAGACAGCTTGCTTTGTACATCTGGTTCAAAAACCTTAAGTTAAAGAGGGTAAACTTCACCATTCAGTTGAACAGTGCACTTGATTTTAAACATTTACGTTATGTTCTGCACTCTTCCATGCACGGAAGAAATGTGCATAGTTAAATTAGCTTTCTTTTTAGCGCATTTACTTGAACACACATTTTAAGGGTAGCTGAAATGATAACTTAAAATATAGTAGAGCTACAGTAATGTATCTTAAATGTTTACAATTAAAGCTTCATATTACGAGCACTTTCTACAACCTCGTCCTTCCTTCGTCAGACCCCCCAAACACCCACCCCCTAAATCACACCTTATATTATGTGGTTCTTTACATGTAGTTTTGAGGTGAAATGTCCCGTGTGGCACTAAAACCAGGTTAGATGTTCTCCAAAACAGATGGGGCAGTTAAGGTTAATGCTCAATGAAGTTTTAAATAAACAAAACCTACTTTCCTACCCTAAACCTTAAACCTAAACCTAAATGATAAAAAATAAAAAGAAATTCTTCACCTGTACTTCTTGTCTTTATGACTCAATTATTGTATTCATACATTGTTCGATTTGTGTAATTTTGTACATCTTATTGAACATTTATTTAGAAAACAAATCTACAGTTTTAGCACAATGTGTGGACTTTTCAGATGGTCCCTTACCCACCATAGGCAACATTTCCAACTTAAATCAATGTTAAATTAGCAATCTGGAACGATTTCAACACTATCTGACCATCTTAAAAATGGAACAAAACGCGTCCCATATTGATTCGAAACGGGACGCATCATTTCATCTTTAAATATGGGATGATCCCTTATTTTACGGGACGTGTGGCATCCCTAGCTAGATGTCATAAGATAGTACTGTGTGAGGAACAGGATGAAAAGTAAGTGTTTATGAACTGATAATCTGCCGTTTACTCGTGAGTTGTGTGAAAGTGAATAAAAGTTGTTGTAGCGTCTCTATACGTACAACGAGCCACGTAAAAATTATTTCACAAAAATTTAGGTACTGCAAGGATGTAATCACATATTCAGGATTGGGGGGACCAAATGTAATAATTTAATAATCAACCATGTAAAAACCCCATATCAGTAGACCACTATTATGAATATTGGGAGGGACATGTCCTTCAATGTCTATTGTGGTTATAGCCCTGAGGTATAATAACATGATTCTGTGAGACAGGCAGAGGTGGGTAGTACCTACATTTACTCCGTTACATTTACTTGAGTAACTTTTTGGGAAAAATTTTTCTTTTAGAGTAGGTTTAAATGTGGGTACTATTTACTCTCACTCTAGTAATTTTCTAATAAAAGTTTTTTTACTTTTACTTCTTTACAATGGGTGGTCATTACTGTCGTTACATTACTGGGTTTAATTTTAATTAATGCATAATTTATTGAGAGATTACTGAATGGGACTTTTACGAGAGCGGAAGTTCACACAGCTGCGCGCACTGAGCCGATGTCACAGACTGTCACTCAATCACTGCAGCAGCATCAAACTCTTCAAAGTGAAACACTTTCTTCGCTCCACACAGTGAATAAAGAATAGTTTCATCATGCAGTGCCTTCATTTAACACCAAGACAAGCTGATATTTCAAGATTAAAATCACAGCTCCAATTTAAGGCAGCACGCTGAGGTAAGTTTTGGCTCTAATCCTAACACGGGCTTTTCTGTGTAATGAGATTTTTCAGGGTGATAATGTAACTGGGCTCTTATGACATCAGTTTTTAAGTGTACATTTTTAAATCAGTGCAGCAATATATCAGTGCGCTTTGTCCCACGTCCCGCGTCCCGCATGTAATAAGCAGTATTTATGCAGAAGAGAGTGGCTGTGTCCGCAATCGTTTACTCATTCACTATTTCCTATATAGTGAATGGCAGTTAATGCACTATATCTCAGCAGTAAGTGAACGAAATGAGTGAATTCGGACATGAGTGTCGGAGCTCTGGGGCTGTCACAGAAACAACGTCACATATGACATTTTAAAATATTGGGTCTTCTTATTCTTATTAAATAATTTATTAATACAATAAATCTTCATTCTGTTTGTCATTTTTAATATACACTGTGTGTTAATATAAAGAGTAAGCACATTTTATCAAATAAAGAGTACATTTTAAAATCTATATGTTTTGTCTCTTTATATGTTATTATGTTATTTTAATCAAGTAATGATTTGTCAAAAAGTCATTTAATACATTCAGCATGAAATAAAACATTGCAGGAGTGAAGGAAGCAGTAAACTCCCAGCTCGCACGTCTTTCCCATGGTGGATTGTGGGAAATTAACCATTGTCGAGTGTACATCAAATGTACACTTGAAATTAGAGTGCATTGTGGGAAAGAATGAGTGAACAAAAGTAGGGAAAGAGTGGCTCACTCAGAATTCAGACACTCCTACAAAATAGCTGACACTCGAAATAGTGCACTATATAGTGGATAGAGGGCAGTTTCAGACACAGCGAGTGTTCTGCGACCGGAGTTGGTGCCCTACGTAGGCTGCGTACTCTGCATTTAGAGAGTGGCGGTACTGCTGTAAAAACTAATGATCTAAATACTTATGACACTGAAAACTGTAACTACACTGAAATAAGAATCCGCACAGGACTTTAAAAGCTATGAAATAGTGAAAGAAGGCATTAATAAAGCATGATCTTGCTTTGGTTTATATTTCAGCATTATATATAATGTCCTTGTGGTACATTTTTACGTTTTCACTGTAATAATTACTAGAAATGTTTCCAAACCTCTCCTCTTATTGACAAATTCATCCAGATCTGACAAGAGCCCTTAAAGGGATAGTTCACCCAAAAATTACAATTCTCATTATTTACTCACCCTCTTGCCACCCCAGATGTGTATGACTTTCTTTCATCTGCTGAACTCAAATGAAGATTTTTAGAAGAATTTCTCAGCTCTGTAGGTCCATACAATGCAAGTGAATGGGTGGCAACATTTTAAAGCTAAACAAACAAACATAAGTCAGCATAAAAGTAATCCATAAGACACTAGTGGTTAAATCAGTATCTTCAGAAGCGATGTGATAGGTGTGGATGAGAAACAGGGAAACAGATCACTTTCACGTTCTTCTTCTTGTATTTTTGGTGATTCACATTCTTCTCTGCATATCGCCCCCAGCTGTCTAGCAAAAAATGACAAATATTGATCTGTTTCTCACCCACACCTATCATATCACTTCTAAATACATGAATTTAACCAATTGAGTCTTATGAATTACTTTTATGCTGCCTTTATGTGCTGTTTGGAGCATCAAAATTTTGGCCTACAGAGCTAAAATATTCTTTTAAAAATCTGAATTTGTGTTCTGCAGAAGAAACTATCTCTTTAAAGTGATAGCTCAGCCATAATTTAATATTCTGTCATCATTTCTCTACCCTCATGTTGTTCCAAACCAGTGTGATGCTTTGTATTATGTGGAACACAACATATGTTAGACAGAATGTTAGGGACTGACAGTCTCAGTCACCATTCACTTTCAATATATATATACACTATATTGCCAAAAGTATTCGCTCATCTGCCTTTAGACACATATGAACTTAAGTGACATCCCATTCTTAATCCATAGGGTTTAATATGACGTCGGCCCACCCTTTGCAGCTATAACAGCTTCAACTCTTCTGGGAAGGCTTTCCACAAGGTTTAGGAGTGTGTTTATGGGAATTTTTGACCATTCTTCCAGAAGCGCATTTGTGAGGTCAGACACTGATGTTGGACGAGAAGACCTGGCTCGCAGTCTTCGCTCTAATTCATCCCAAAGGTGCTCTATCGGGTTGAGGGCAGGACTCTGTGCAGGCCAGTCAAGTTCTTCCACACCAAACTCGCTCATCCATGTCTTTATGGACCTTGCTTTGTGCACTGGTGCGCAGTCATGTTGGAACAAGAAGGGGCCATCCCCAAACTGTTCCCACAAAGTTGGGAGCATGGAATTGTCCAAAATCTCTTGGTATGCTGAAGTATTCAGAGTTCCTTTCACTGGAACTAAGGGGCCAAGCCCAGCTCCTGAAAAACAACCCCACACCATAATCCCCCCTCCACCAAACTTCACAGTTGGCACAATGCAGTCAGACAAGTACCGTTCTCCTGGCAACCGCCAAACCCAGACTCGTCCATCAGATTGCCAGATGGAGAAGCGTGATTCGTCACTCCAGAGAACGCGTCTCCACTGCTCTAGAGTCCAGTGGCGGCGTGCTTTACACCACTGCATCCGACGCTTTGCACTGCACTTGGTGATGTATGGCCACTCAGCCATGGAAACCCATTCCATGAAGCTCTCTACGCACTGTTCTTGAGCTAATCTGAAGGCCACATGAACTTTGGAGGTCTGTAGCGATTGACTCTGCAGAAATTTGCCGACCTCTGCGCACTATGCGCCTCAGCATCCGCTGACCCCGCTCTGTCATTTTACGTGGCCTACCACTTCATGGCTGAGTTGCTGTCATTCCCAATTGCTTCCACTTTGTTATAATACCACTGACAGTTGACTGTGGAATATTTAGTAGCGAGGAAATTTCACGACTGGACTTGTTGCACAGGTGGTATCCTATCACAGTACCACGCTGGAATTCACTGAGCTCCTGAGAGCAGCCCATTCTTTTACAAATGTTTGTAGAAGCAGTCTGCATGCCTAGGTGCTTCATTTTATACACCTGTGGCCATGGAAGTGATTGGAACACCTGAATTCAGTTATTTGGATGGGTGAGCGAATACTTTTGGCAATATAGTGTATAAACATTCACTGAAAGTAAATAATGACTCATGCAAACATTCTGTTTAATATCTCCTTATTGTGTTGCATGGAAGAAAGAAAGTCATACAGGTTTGGAACAACATGATGGTGAATGATGACAGAATTTCCATTAATAATAATAAAAATAATTCTGTAGTACATGTTCAATGTGTATTATGTAATGGAATATAGGGGAGTAAACGTCTATTGTGTCATTTGTGAAAGTAACGAGTTACTACTTGAGTACTCTTTTAATTGGATACTTTCTTACTCTTACTCATGTAATTATTTATGTTAGTAATTTTACTTCAACTTGAGTAATTATTTTTTTGAAGCAACTTTACTTTTAATTGAGTACAGTTTTTGGCTACTCTACCCACCTCTGGAGACAGGTTTGGTACACAGTGGTATTCTACTGCAGTTTCTAAGGGATCTGTGACAGATTGATATTTTGTCTCAGGGTGTCTCATACTTGACAACTAAAACACCCATTTCAGTTATATAAGTGATAGTGTAGCAGCGGCATCAACCACAAATCTTGACAGCACGGAAATGTAAATGGACTTATTTTGAAAGGGAGAACCTTCTTTAAATACTACAAAATACTATTTGTAGAGAAATTACATGGAGAGTCACTTATAATGTAAAACTATTACAGTAATGCTTTTTCAAATTTTATTGCAAATATGTGATACACCCACTGGCTGACACATGGAAATCAAGCAGAACAGCAGTTTTCAGAGCCAATATAATCAGTTTCTTACCTGTCTTTGTGGGAATTTAAAGCATTGAGCAGGTTTTGGCAACGGTCTTGCCTCGGTGTGTCTGACAGCTGAGAGACCAAAATATAGCACAGAATAAAATGCATTGTATAACAAATGCATTTGAAAAGGTAAGAGCACAGTGAGACCACAAACGACAACAGAGAAAATTCAAAACTACCCTCAAGAATACATTAAAGGGATAGTTCACCCAGAAAATGAAAATTCTGTCATCGTTTACCCACCCTTTGTAGTTCAAAATCCATATGACTCTTTCTTTTTTTATTGAACGCAAAAAGAGTTATTTATAGCAGAATGTGCTAGTTGCTTTTTTAATACAATGTAAAAGTTGCGTTGAATGGTGACAACGGCTGTCAAGCAAGATTTTCAGTTAATAATGACTTAAAATTCCACCTGTTCCTCACACAAATCTATCATTTTGGTTTCAGAAGACTTGGAATATAGTGCAAAAGTCTTATGGATTACTTTTAGGATGCTTTTATGGTTTTTTTTTTTGTCCTTTTTGGAGCTTGACAGTCCCTGGTCCCCATCCACTTCTATTGTTTTGAAAACTGGAGCTTGGACATTCTGCTTAAAGGAATAGTTCACCCAAAAATTTAAATTCTCTCATCCTTCACTTCACATTCCAGAAGTGTATGACTTTCTGTCTTCTGCTGAACACAAATGAAGATTTTTAGAAGAAAATCTCAGCTCTGTAGGTCCATAAAATACAAGTGAATGGTGGCCAGAACTTTGAAGCTCCAAAAGCACATAAAGGTTGCATAAAAGTAATCCACAAGACTCCAGTGGTTAAATCCATGTCTTCTGAAGCAATATAATAAGTGTGGGTGAGAAACAGATCAATATTTAAGTCCTTTTTTACCATCTTCTTCTTTTGTATTTGGCAGTTCACATTATTTGTGCATATTGCCACCCACCTGGCAGGGAGGAGAATTTACCGTTAAAAAGCACTTAAATATTGATCTGTTTCTCTCCCACATCTGTCATTTCGCTCCTGAAGATATATATTTAACCACTGGAGTCGTGTGAATTAATTTTATGCTGCCTTTATGTGCTTTTTGGAGCTTCAAAATGTTGGTACCCATTCACTTGAATTGTATGGACCTACAGAGCTGAGATATTCTTCTAAAATGTTTGTTTGTGTTCAGTAGAAGATAGAAAGCCATACACATCTGGAATTGCATGAGGGTGTCCCTTTAACATCTCCTTTTGTGTTCCACTGAAGAAAGAAAGTCATATGGGTTTTGAACAACATGAGGGTGAGTAAATGATGACAGAATTTTCATTGTGGGGTGGTCTATCGCTTTTAAGCCAACATAAATTTAAAACTGACCCAATTTTTTTCTAAATGCTTGTTTTTGGTCTTACTATCTGCATGATTTGTCAGTGAATAGTATTACAAAATAGAAGAAGGTTTGTCTTTGTATTCTTTCATCAGAATAAAATAACAATAAGTAAAATGAGTTGCGAATGCCATTTCATACTGACTTTAAATTGCAATATGCTGGTGCGATTAACTATTATTTTTCATACCATGCCAAGAAGCAAAGAATCCCAGTTCTCATTGGCAAAGGACATGATTTCATGATCGAAATCAAAATACTTCCTCTTGCAGCAAAGGGAGAGATGATACAGCACCAAATGGGCCAAATCTACCCTGCAGTACAACCAAAGGAGTATCATCAGATTCAGAAATTACATTCACTTCAGATCAGTTCTTTGGTTTGACTGGTCTTTAACGTTCAGTAACAGCACAGAAAGCATCTCACCAGGTCATTGGAAGCCTCTGGATGGTCTCTGGACCGTTTGTGCACACTGAGCACTGGAACTGATAAAAGCTGTGAGGTGAAGAGGAGAGACACATAAAAAGGTTTAGATAGAATTAGCTTAGCAACAGCATGTGCTTAACGACGGCACCAGCCTCACCGGTCTCCATAGAGAAGAGGTTTGGTCAGGCACTGAGTGCACGCTTCATGGAACCACTGACCACAACTCCCACATTGCAACATCTTCAGATTCCACCTAACATGAAACAACATTCTTCAGTTTAGACACAACAATCTTCTGAAAAAAAACAAAAAAACAATACAAACAGTCTGGGAAGGTAAAGCATCCAACATGAGAATCTACTATTCCATATACATGGTCTATTATGTATGTGTGTGTTTAAATCACTCTGTATATGGTTCAATGACATGATGCTCATTTTTATATTATATATTATATCTGAATATATTAAGTTATTCAAAATACATTAAAAATATAATTCACACAAAACAATTACTTAAATACATCTCTACTACAATGCACATTTTCACAGGTTCAAAGTCAAATTCTATATTTTTCAGGGGCTTAAACTCAAAAATGTTATGTGGTGTAACCATCCGGAGACAGTAAAAAAAAAAATTAAGTCTTATTAAAAGCAGAAATCTTTGAAAAAATAAATGTTGGCATAAGTAGTTTGGAATAACCTTTTATTCAAATTTCTTTACAAAAATAAGCAGTGAATCAATTATTATTAATAATATTAATATATTCATATTAATTAATATATTAATAGTTACAACACAAATCAAAGTCAGGTGTTGTAACCAACAGACATCCTGCTGTCATGTGACAATAAAATAAAATACAAAAATAAATAAATATACCCTCATGACATTGTGTGAGCTTTTTTTTAAATATCAGATATTTTGACATTTTTATGAAAAGGTACATTTTGTTGAGGTAAAATGGAGTAATCCTAAGAAAAGTTCTTGATATTCGTGACTTTTTATTTTACCTTGAAAAATATGTTTGGAAATTAACGATTAAGTTGTGTACACTTGTATTCAAGGTGTAAGGAAAGTATTTTAAAACCTTTTACTTAATGGTTACACCACAGAGTTACAGAGACGGTGAAGAGATTTCTGCCGCACAAGAATTTGTCTGATGCCGTGTGTTTTTTGTTTTTCTGCGTCTCAATCACTGGTGTTAATTAATCAGCATTTTTGGAGGGTTGCGCTAGATCAGAAGCATGTATGTAGAGTGAAGTGAGCAGTATGCTAGTATTCAAAATACTATTAAGGCATTTTTGACACATTAAAGGAGTTTTCCAGGTTCAATACAAGTTAAGCTCAATCAATAGCTTTTGTGGCATAATGTTGATTAGCACAAAAATGATTTCGACTCATCCCGCATTTATATAAAAAAAAAAGAAGCAAAAGGGGGCCTGGGTAGCTCAGCGAGTATTGACGCTGACAACCACCCCTGGAGTCACGAGTTCGAATCCAGGGTGTGCTGAGTTACTCCAGCCAGGTCTCCTAAGCAACCAAATTGGCCCGGTTGCTAGGGAGGGTAGAGTCACATGGGGTAACCTCCTCGTGGTTGCCATTAGGGCTTCTCGCTCTCAATGGGGCACGTGGTAAGTTGTGCGTGGATCGTGGAGAGTGGCATGAGCCTCCACATGCAGAGTCTCCGCGGTGTCATGCACAACAAGCCACATGATATGATGTGCGGATTGGTGGTCTCAGAAGCGGAGGCAACTTAGACTTGTCCTCCGCCACCCGGATTGAGGTGAGTAACCGCGCCACCACGAGGACCTACTAAGTAGTGGGAATTGGGCATTCCAAATTGGGAGAAAAGGGGATAAAATTTAAAACATAATAAAAATAAATAAATAAAATAAAAAGAAAAAAAGAAGCAAAAATTCCAGTAACAGTTAGGCACTTACAATGGAAGTGAATGGGGCAAGTCAGTGTTTGATAAAATTGTGTAATAAAATGTTTTATTTACGCTATCTTTTTAAAGTTATATCCAATAATACAACTTCATTGTCATGATGACATAATGCAGGTAAACCCTGTAATCTGGTAAACACTGTAACGTCTGTAAATCTCTGATTTTATCACACTAAAATAATGTTAACATGTATAATGTTTATGCTTTGTGGCTATAATCGTTTTAACGTTTATGGACTGGTTCCATTCACTTCCATTGTAAGTGCCTTACCATAACCACATCTTTTTTATTTTTTTAAAGGAATATTCCAGGTTCAATACAAGTTAAACTCAGTTGACAGCATTTGTGGCATAATGTTGATTACCACCAAAAATAATTTAATCTCGTCCCTCCTTTTCTTTAAAAAAAGCAAAAATCGATGCACTTACAATGCAAGTGAATGGGTCCAATTTTTTGAGGGTTTAAAGGCAGAAATGTGAAGCTTATAATTTTATAAAAGCACTAATATTAATTCTTCTAACTTGTGTCTTATCTGAGCTGTACATTTGTTTAAATCATCGTTTTTTTTACAGTCGTTTTAGGGATTTAGTGTTTGTTGATATTACATCGTCATGGCAATGAAGTTGTAAAATTGGCTATAACTACACAGAAAATGTTGGTAAGTGATTTTATCACACTAAAATCATGTTAACATGCATATTGTTTATGTCTTGTGACTATACTTTTGAAACAGTGAGTATTTTAATGTTTTCGGATTGGCCCCCATTCACTTCCATTGTAAGTGCCTCACTGAAACCCAGATTTTTGCTTTTTTTGAAGAAAAGGAGGGACAAGTCTAAATAAATTTTTTGTGGTAATCAATATTATGCCACAAATGCTCTTGATTAAGCTTGTATTGAACCCAAAACATTTCTTTAAATCATGATTTTCTGTAAAAACTGATTTAAAACCATTTGTATTTTGAAAAAACACTATACAAATAAAATTGACTTGACTTAGTATTCCATTCCAAACAAAGCCATAGTCGTGTCAGAATCATGTATGTTGGACTCACTCTCCTGGACCAGCACAATAGCAGTAACACTGTTGCTGGTTGGTCAAATGCTGCGCGTCCCAGTCTAAAGATGACAGCTGATAGGGCAGCCTCATTTTCATTATCTGCATGAGTCGTGCAAAGCGTCCTCTTTTTAATGCTCCCCCTCTCTAGGACAGAACAAAGCTCATCATTACAATGTATCACACCTCACACTCTCCTGTCATGTAAGCACATTTAACAGCCATTTCATCTGAAGATTGTATTTGGAGACGAGCAGCTGAGGGAACGTCATTAATATTTCCTGTAGGCGGGTGGGGGAGATATGATTTTATCTTCAAATCAGTATGTCAGGCCAGTGAAATGAGCATGCTGACAGAAAGATTAAAGCACAGGCCCATTTAGCACAGCTCACACTGCGCCTTCACCTTCAGAATGCTGCAATGTAATAAATACGCAGTCAAGTGCGGTAAGCCATGGATAGACTTTACATCTCAGTTCAAGGAAAAGGAAATTAAAGAAACAGTTCAAGCAAAAATGAAAAATGTGTCCTTATTTATTCACTCTCATGTCGATACAAACCTGTATGCTTTTTTTTTTTTTTTACATTTTTCCAATGGAACACTTGTGCGCTATATACAGTGTCTTCTGAGGACATCCGATAGTTATTTGTAATGATTCGCAACAGAAAAATTGTCCTAATTTACTGAAAATCTTCCTAGCAGCTGCAGCTCTCAAACGTCATTCTCAGATTCAGCATATTCAAACTGGAGCATTTCATTAGGTTACAATACGTGATAAAAAAAAATAATTTGTGTGTAAATTATGACAAACCAGCGGTGATGTGTAAAAATGTGCGAATAAGATTTCAAAGCTACAGCAGGGGGGAAAAGCGAATTAAATTTCTGTAAATAGCGAATTTTAAGTGAATAGCAACTTTTCAGTGAAAAGCAACATTAATTTTAGTCTGTTTTTCACACAAAGCTTTCATATGGCTTCAGAAGACTTGGAATATAACACATGAGTTGTTTAGACAACATTTACGGAGCTTTTATGCTGCATCTTTGGCCTTTTTGGAGCTTGATAGACTTGTTCACTATTAACCATGGTTGTGTAAAAAAAGAGCAACATAAAAATTCTTTAAATATACTTTAAAAATAACCGCAGACCGGTTTAGAACTATATGAGAGTAAATAATGACAGAATTTTCATTTTTGGATGAATTATCCCTGTAAAGTCATGTGTTAGGTTGTGATCCTGAATGCCAACATTGTCAACATTTCTAAATACAACATGTCAATGCAAAGTAAAACCTTTGTTGCTACTGCGAAGACACATTGGCGACATATCCAGCTGTTTGGGTCAACTTCAGGTTCAATGGGCGGGGTATGGCACTCTGGATGATAACCTGTAACATCAGGAAAAAGCATAACAGAACAAAACAAAACAGTTAGTATATTTATTTTTGAAAATGCAATATGAGTAACACATATTACTTTCTAGACATAGTTTAAAAATAAAAAAGATCAGAAATAAAATGAAACCCAAAAGTTAGGAAATCTAAGGTATTTCATTTTCATTACCGTGGTGACATTTGAGGCAGTTTACGAGAGGTTCTTTAAGAGGTGGAGCATCACAGATACAGCACACCTCCTCTCCCCCTGAAGAGACTGACAACAACAAACAACACTACAGTCAGTCTAACTTCAAATCAAATTTGGTTCTTCACTTTAGACTTGTAATTAACTAAATATTGGTGCACATTGATTTGTAAGTATTGGGACAAAATATCCTACAAAAGTGCAAAAATAACAGCTTTTGTACCAAGAAATTATATTGGATTAATCTGCTAAACATTTTCATAGGTATTCATCAATGTAATGTCATAATGTTGATAAGAAGGAATACATTAAATGGCACAATTGTATTAAAGGGATAGTTCACCCAAATATGAAAATTCTGTCATAATTTACTCACCCTCATGTTGTTCCAAACCAATATGACTCTCTTTCTTCAATGGAACATAAAAGCAGATGTTAGGCAGAATGTTAGCCTCTGTCACCATTCACTTTCATTGCATTTTTTTTTATTTATTTTTTTACAATGAAAGTGAATGGTGACTGATGCTAACATTCTGCCTAACATCTTCCAAGGATGAAAAAGTAATACGGGTTTGGAAGAACACGAGGGTGAGTAACTGATTACAGAATTATTTGGGTGAACTATCCCTTTAAGAACATTCTATTAGTCATCTTATAGTGGAAATATTGGGGCTATTTTGTCCCGTATGTCAAGAATCAGTCCCAAGTTTTATTTTCAATCTCACTTTCTCATTTTCAACT
Source organism: Myxocyprinus asiaticus (assembly GCF_019703515.2). Lineage (NCBI taxonomy): Eukaryota > Metazoa > Chordata > Actinopteri > Cypriniformes > Catostomidae > Myxocyprinus > Myxocyprinus asiaticus. The sequence continues at coordinate 7,425,876 of NC_059359.1, forward strand.
AATAATATAAAATGTGCAACTTCAGCATAAACAAACCAGGTATATTTTAATTAAATATTTTGTCATAACAAACCTAAAGAGATGTATACATGTAATCGATACTTTCTGCTGTTTTTATAGTATTTTATAAATTCTGATTCAGATGTTGTACCACAGAGTTTAAATGTACTGTATGTAGTCACTTGGCATCTAAAGTTAGAGTTTGAATTTATTCACTTACATGAGTGGATATCTTTCCTGAGCACCCAGAATTCAGAATTATCCTCAAATCGGATCAAACAGCACTGCTTGACACTATCGACCTGCAAAATAAAGGCACTTCAGGGTGTTAACAATTAAATATCACTAATACTATACTGCTTTACATGAGTTGCTACAAGTCACATAGTATAAAACTTTTCCGAACTTGCTCTTTCCCTATCTCGTTCTCTCTACCAAGCAGCAAACTCACAGCAAACTTACTCGTTTGACATTGCCAAGGTACAAAAGACCATCACTCCATCTGGCTAAAACATCCTCTCCTTCACTGACTCCCCCCATCCTAAAGAGTGTGGGAAAAATGTCAAATTACAAAAGTGTCAAAATTAGTGTGCTAGTACAATGTTTTTGTCTCCATACAAGCAAACAGCAGCATAAAGGGTTAAACTGTGTGCATAGCACCAGTATACAGTACAGTAGGATAAATTATGAAGAGTCAGAGCATATTGCAGTGCCACACATGATCAAAAACATTGGCTGCCTTATGCAACAGACCATAATATATGCAGATGATACAACAATGCATGATTGTGAACTATTACTAACAAGACTGAATAATTGATTACATGCACAATGCATGCAAAGATTTCTTCCAATCGATGCACATAACTCATCATATATGATGGCATGCACATGCACATATCAATTAACAGGCATGAAAGAGCATATATGAACAGGAAAGCGCGCAGATGTACCTGTGTTAAAGTGTTCTGCTCTGTTGGGGTCACAGAGGCTGGAAAGAGATTTCAGACGCACATGAAATGTCTGATGCCCAGTTTTTTTTTTTTTTTTTTTTTTTCTGCGTCTCAATCACTGGTGTCCCGAATAGTCGGCGCGTTTAGAGATCCGCGCTGGATTAAACGCGCGTCAGTGCGCAACCGTCTGTCCGTCCGTCCGTCTCTCTATGTCTGTCATGTTCCCATCCTTTTTCTGTTACCTTTAGTGATGTCAATAAACGCGTGTTTGTCAGGGAAGCGGCATGAGAATCAGCCCGGGAGAGACGCCATCATCTTTGCCCCTCTCTCTCTCTCTCTCTCTCTTCCGACTTGTTGTGACGCAGACATAAAACACAGTGCGATGGAGAGGGGGGAGATCCGGAGAACACCTTCACATCTGTACGATTGACCGACATCTCACATTGATGTGCCCCCGGATAGGATGCAAACACAACCGAACACCGGACAGGCGCTCGCCCTGTCCCGGCACACACTCAGTGGCACTCGGACAGCGGCTCATTAGGAAAGTTTGGGACTGTTGTAATTAGTCCAGCAGAGGTGTGCTGTGGACTTTTTGAAAACATTTTGAGAATGTCCTTGGGTACCTGAAACATGTTTATAACGCTGTTATTGCGTGTCTTCCCTTAAAAAATAAGCCGACGCGTGCTTTAGTTTACCCTAAAATGAAAATTCTCTCATATTCACCCTCATGCCTTCCCATATATGTAAGAATTTCTTTCTTCTGCAGAACACAAACTAAGAATATCTCAGCTCTGTAGGGTCCTCACAATGCAAGTGTATGGTGGTCAAAATGTTGACGCTCCAAAAAGCACATAAAGGCAGCATAGAACAAAAGCATTGTTGACTCATCTTGCACTCAGGGGTGTATACATTTTTTTGTCCAATGAAATGCTTTCGAGAATGGGAATGTCCCTTCCCCTAATGACTAGCGAAACCAAGTAGCAAATTATAGTTCATGGCTCTGATGTAAACAAAAGCATATTGGCTGTAGGGCTGAAAGATTTGGACAAAAAAAAAAAAAAAAAAAAAATAGAATTGCAATAATTTGAAAAATATTATGATTTGAATTGCGATGTAATTATCTTTAACTTTAAATTAACTTAAAAAAAAAAAAAAAAAATGTTTTCTTTTACCAAAATTAAGTCATGGGCAAAAATGATCTACTGTCGATAGAAAAACTATACAAGAAAGTGTGTTCAGACTTGAGTTCTCTAAAAAAATAAAAAAATAAAATAAAATATTTACATCACCTTCATATTGTATCTTTTTACTGTGTACCTGTTTTTGTCCACTTTTTGAAAAGGTCTTAACCCACTTTTCATCATTATTTTTTGGAATCCAATTAGTTATTCATAAGTAAAACATTTAAAAATAAAATTATTTTGTAAATATATTTTTGTATAATATTAACAACAACAACAATTATTATTAACATTATTATTTTTATAAAACAGTACCATAATTATGTAATATTTAACTAACCTGCATGTGGCATAGCAATGCAGGCCTTTATTTTGGCAGTACACTGCAGGAAGAGAAATGCTCTCATCCACTCTTTTATCCACAAAAACCTGGTGTTATGAGGTAAATTTAGATTTGGATAGTAACTTTTAGCGGCCAAGCATATTTGGAATTACTCAAATGTGCAATTAGTGAATCTATAGCACTGAAAATGTTAATGCTCTCAGCTCATTAGCCTCACGCGTGTGCAGCCGGACCTGCTCTGAACGGGATTCGAACCGGTGTTTTCCACGTGGGAGGTGGCTGTGCTAACAAGGAGGCTAAAGGCTACAGCCTCTAGTGTCAGTTGCTAGTGCGCCTCTTGAGGCAAGGGAAGTGAGATTTACCCACATTGCACAACACGTACCAGCTGGCTGCTGTTACACTCACCCCCCTAAACCTCACTCCCATCCGGGTCACGGCACCACTGCAACCTGTCCTGCTCGACCCGCTCTGAACAGGATTTGAACCAGCGTCTCTGGCATGGGAGGCGGGCGTGCTAACGAAGAGGCTAAAGGCTATATCCTCTAGCGTCAGTCGTTTGTGTGCCTCTTGAGGCAAGGGGAGTGAGGTTTACACACACTGCACAGCACGTACCAGCTGGCTACCGTTACACATGCTTTGAATATGTGTAACACTACAGAGAAAAGAGCTGCGCAAAGTAAGCGCAGCCAGCAGCGTGTGCAGACTATTTATTTATTTAATTAAATCACAGCCCTTGCAGTTTGATTATCACACTTCGTCATGTCACAATTTAGATTTTATTTTGATTAATCGTTCAGCCCTAATTGGCTGTTTAAATTTTTATATAAAAAAGGGACAAACCCTTTTGTGTGTCACACCCAGGGGTTGCATTAACCAAAAACTTTCCGTCATTTACCGATTTTTAAAAAAAATTTAAACGTTGACAGATCATTTAAAATGCTGTCCGTTACTTTGACAGACAAAATAGAAACAAGAAAACCACTTTAACTTAGTGCATCAGTTTTGACTTCACTCTCTCAGTGTGTGTGTGCTCGGTTTATTGCTTGATGTTAAGATACGTTTCGGGGTGATTCGATCACAAGTGAACAGGCTCTATCACCATTTACACCTATTTATAAGCATCTCTTTTGAGCACTTGTGTTGGGATTTCAAGGGGAGGGTATCTGATTTCATGACTGCGTACGTCAATCATTACCTCAGTGTTACTGCATGATAATAAAGCACAAAAAAGTATAGATACAAAAAGAAAGCACGAAAAAAGTGCTGCATAATTTCTGCCATTATGCATTTAATCTAAGTGCAAACATGACGTTTACACCCTGTCTTCACCAGGCATGTCCATTGATGCAACACAACGAGGCTGTTTTCACTGGACGTGTCTTATTGGCAGAAGTAGCGCCAGCGCGTGCAGCACAAAAAGGAAGGGGGCATTCTGTTAACTGTCGGTGCCACACCGCAATGAATGCTTCCAGTGTAGACAGCTTCTTTGATTCTAATGGGATCTGTTTGCTTTTGATGCGGCATCGAGTCCGATGTAGACAGATTGTCGAGAAGAATTCTCATTTATTTCAGTGGAGTACCTGTATTAACTGAGCTTCAGATGTGTGTGAAACTCATCTGTGTCACTTTATGTTGATATCAGGCACGTTAAAAAAGTTCTGTGTACTTGTACATGTATGTATGCGCTTTTTCAAAATTTCTTATCAGAAGGTTATTTCCTTTTAAAGCCGTATGTAACCGGTAAAGTTAAAAATCTTGTTTTAGCACAGCGGTTGATTGACAGGTAGAACTTTCACCCTAGAACTCCTTGGTTTTACCAAGCTTGCGCTTGGGGAGTCACAAATCTATTATATATCCACTGTCGTGTATATGCCATTATAATGGAAGCTACGCTTCTGAATGTAACACTAGAATTTATGAAATGAAAACAAGTTGTGACGGATAAAAATAGACCATGATGGAATTATTTCAAATCAGTCCATCAGAGTGACGGATAAAGATTTATTCTAGTGCAACCTCTGGACCCATCTACAGTAAACTTAGAATACGATCTTCACGGGAAAGAAAACTGTATTTGTCAAGCCATTTCATTAAGTCTTTAAAAAGTGATAGCAAGAAACGCAGTCCATTGTGGAGCTGAAGCTGTCATATATATATATTACATAATTGTGTAAATGTTCTGATAGACACATAAAAGATCAATTAATTTGATCAGATTGATCCAATTTTATGGCCTGCCCCCTGAACCTGTTTCTTCAAGACAGAATTTGATGACCTCATAGTAGTATTTCTGTTTTATTTTAAAGGTCAAACACATATTTGCAACAAAAATAAATGTAGTAGCTCATTAAAACATTAAACTGTAACCAAAAGCATGACATATCAAACACAATCGTGTTTTGTGGTGTGCAGGAATGTTCAAAATGGCCTCTGGCGTGTCTTTGAACCGCAGTTAACTGAGAAGTCCACCAGAGGGCGCACACAGAAGGTCTATTGGGGTTGCTTTTAGCAGCTTTTACATTCTTACTATTCCTTCATGCAAAAATGAAGAGGTTGTGGGCTGCAGACATTTTATATCATCAACAGTTCAGCCTTTTAGAGAGTATAGATGCTGCAGATCTTGACAAAGGTGATGCATTATTCATAAGAACCAAACCACTGTTTGAATTAGTCCAATTTAAAGACTTAAGTGACTACATAGCTCACATTATCAATGCTTTTATTCACCATAACAACCTATTAATAAACACTGCAATGTCCCTCAGGCATATTATTCCAGCTAATAAAGGTGCAGAGGTCTTGCATAACACATACAGCTTCTGATTTTGTGACAGATTAATAGTGTCAAGACAAATAAAAGAACATAGTGTGGTTTTCAGTGAATATGGCTTTGATTTAAAAGGGAAATTATTAAACATACCACAGATTATTACAAACAGCAAAGGTTTAAACGTGTAATCGTATTCAGTACCTTCACATAGGCTAACTGTCAGATATTGACTGTTGAAACAAACCGCATGTATAAACATATTCTAGAAGAAGAAAAACTGGTTGTGGTGGTTTAGAAGGTTTCTGAGGTTAGTGTGCTAATTTGTTCCACTTAGGGTTAAATATGATTGGAAGAAAAGGTTAATAGACAAGTGTATGTTTGTTTTGTTGTTAAGCAATTTACTTGTACACTAATTTTCTTTCTTATAATTGGTGTTAGAGATCTTCCTACCTGCAAGGCCCTGCCATAAAAATATTGCAAGAACAGAGTTGGCACTCTGTTCAAGGATTAGCTTTAAATAATCAGCCTGCTATGAAGTGCCCAGCCATTTAAAAGCATAAATCATTTACATCAAATACTTCAACACCAATGGCCACTTAAATTTCAGGCCATGAAACAACACCAGGCAATAAAATGCAACCTTGAAAATGTGCAAAAGCGCACACACAGACACACACACACACACACACACACACACACACACACACACACACGTTGGTGCAGCTATCCTTATGAGGACTCTCCATAGACATAATGATTTGTATACTGTACAAACTATAGATTCTATCCCCTAACCCTAACCCTACCCCTAAACCTAACCCTCACAAAAAACTTTCTGCATTTTTACATTTTCATAAAAACATCATTTAGTATGTTTTTAAGCTATTTGAATTATGGGGACACTAGAAATGTCCTCATAAACCACATTTATAGCATAATACCCTTGTAATTACCAGTTTTTAACCTAAATAAAACTGCATTTAGAATAATTACTAATTAGTTATAATTAATTAGAAATAAAAATAATTAGAAACATTTTTTTAAATAGTTTTAGATGAAGATTTTAAGAAGTGAATAAAGACTTTACTTACTCTCTATTTTAATACATTTTTATTTTGAGGACATTATTGTATTTAAAGAAGACATTTGGACATATTTAAAGGAACGGTTCACCCAAAAAGAATGACCTGCAGTCATCATTTACTTTCATTGTTTGGAAAAATGATGCAATGAAAGTGAATGGTGACTGAGGCTATCATTCTCCCTAAATATCTAATTTTGTGTTCCATGGAAAAAAAGAAAGTCATAGGGGGTTGGAACAACACGAGGGTGAGTAAATGATGACAGAATTTTCCTTTCTGGCTGAACAATACCTTTATGATTTAGTTCATTTATGAAAATATACAGCATGTTTGTCCCCCAGAAATATTGCACTGTCAGAAATTACATTTATGGATTTGGCAGACTCTTCTATCCACAGCAGAGGTCCATTCAATCTATACATTTTAGTATAGAATTTCTAGGGCCATTGTTTACCATCTTAGCCACAGGAGTTACATAAAACTAAGTAATTTAATTTTAATACATTTCTCAATAATTTCATTGATAAGTACCACCTGTGCATTTTTTTGCAATTAATTTAATTGTAAATAATTACATTAATTTTAAATCTAATTAAATGTGTGTTTTTGCAATGCAGTAATTAAATGCATTGCAAAAATACACAGATTATACGGGCAAAGAACATAAAGTAGCTGGAGTAGCTGCGCAGGAGCGCGTCAAAAAGACGCGACGCGCAGCAATCGAGCGCTTTCAGTGTAGAACTCTTCACTGATTCCATAACGAATTTACCGGGCACCGCTTCTCAAGCCAATGGCCAAACGCGCTGCAAGTGACAGCAGGAACTGCGCCGCCTGCGCGTCACCAGCGCATATCTCACCAACACGCGCAGCTGACGGGCGAAGCAGGAGGAGAGAGATATGGACGGACATAAACTTTGACTTCCGAGGAATCTACTGTACACGCTGGGGCGGATGGACATGATATTGGTCTCCTAACAGGTATTTTTTTACGCATTGGTCCGGTGTGATGGCGCAATGTCTCAGCCCGGTATTTATGCTTACGAATGTTTCTTCTGTAATGCGAGATGTTGAGAGAGGAGGATATGTGAAATGATTGCTGAGGCAAGTGTTACTGTATGCAAATATAGAGAAAAGTGACATTAATAACAGTGAGGAATCTCTTTGGGACAGAATCAAGTGATATTATCAGTGATTGTATGCTTACATTATTTTGGATACATACTTCCTAGGCAGATCCAACTAACTGAAAATTACACAGTTAAGCTGTGTGCTTTCCATAGGGTTAAGGTTAGATGAAAGGGACCTTTATTTTCTTGTTAGGCATGACCTAATTTAGCCTTGTGAGCAGCTTTTTGGGACTCTAATATTCACTTACAAATGTTTATCCCTGACCAGTGAATATGTTATTCAGAAGAGTAGTTGTTATATATTCCCTGCTGGATATAATGCAGAAACATAGACATAATGTTTATGCACTTCTTTAAAATATCTTCAAGTTTTTGTGACAGCAGCACAGAGTTTTATGGTGTGCTCTCTCTTTCTCTCTCTCTCCATCCTTCTCTTCCTGAAAGAGATCTCTATCTACAGGCTAATCTAAATACCAGTGAGGGAAAGGGGAAAGGGGAGGGGCCACAATTCAAATTCAAAGTTCTCTCTTGGCAGAGCCAAATGTAAATGATGAAAACAAATGATCTACCAGGGCAAACAACTCTCTGTTGTGCTGTTCATCTCTGAATGACTTTGCTTTTGTCTTTGGGACTACAGTGTCATCATGCTCCCCCGTAGTATGAAAACATCTGGTGTAGAGCTGCCGGGAGTGGGTTCGAAAGATGTGCCCCTCATTGGATATCGGCCCCTACAGCCAGGGGCCAACGGCCCTCCTGAGCAGCTGTTGAAGGAGAATGAAAACAGGGGGGCGGATCCCACACAGGTCAGACATTGATGACTTCATGACATCATTACATAACAATTGTTCTTGTAGGATTATTGACATTTTCTTCTTTTGTAACATATAGCTGCACTCTGACCCCAGCCTAGCTGGGATATGTGAAAAAGAAGAATTTCACTGTATATGTGCAAATGTATAATGTGTGATAAATAAAGAAAATTATTAATTATAATTATTATTAGCTGCAGTGTCAGAAATTAACGTTTTCATTTATTTTTTCATTTTAAGGGCCGAAATAGCCCTCTGGAATTGATTTTCAGACGCATTTATACCTTTATATGAGACTATTAATTCTAACCACATAAAACACGCCGGGTTATCCATTTATGATCGATACTTCAATTGCATCAATTAACTGAAATTCTCAATACGAACAATTATGATGGTTACCTACTGTTTAAAATCAATTCAAGAACTAATACAAAAGAAGCTATTGATAATGCACATGATTTTACAACACTATAAACCTTCTGCTAGATTAATTTTAAAGGATTGTCCGTCCTCTGTGTTGGATTATACAGCTCTCTACTGTTTACCATCAAAAACCATTTCAGCTGCACATTCAACAACTGTTGCCTTTTGGATATCTGATAGCTCTGTCTGATAGCTACACCTATCAGTAGAGACACTAATCTCATAACTAGATGGGCCTATAGTAGAACATAATGAAATATTTGACATTTCAGATTTAAAAAATAATAACCACAGGGGCATTTTGCCCCCACTATGTCTAAATGAAGGGTAACCTGGTCTCATAGAATCGCTATACAGTACCTGTATTTTTGCTAAATGGCTTTTACATGGCTTGTTGTAGTGTATGTATCATGTCAGTTTCCTGGTGAAATGAACACTAGAAGTGCTACAATAATGACTTTAAACAAAAAGCAAAATGGCAGATTTTCAGTTCATAAACACATGCTTTTTTTTTAAAAGTCTTGCACTTGCGCTGCAAAGGACCGGGGTGCGAGTGCTGAAGAGCATTCCGGTTGAGACGTGAACCACAAGCATCACATAATGACGTGGTTGCTTCAACACCTCATGTCACAGTTATTGTTTTGTTTTTTTTACACTATCAGTTAGGTTTAAGGTTTAGGCTAGGGAGGTACTGAAGGTTTTGTTGATTTAAAACTTGACTGAGCGTTAACCTTAAAAACCTCATCTGTTTGGGAGCAAGTTTAACAGTCATGTAATATTTATGAGATCAGGCTGAATTTCTCACACAGACTTTGGGGTTGCAGCATGAAGCACTTACATGTTTCCATTGATCATGGTATAAATACAAGGGGGTTGTACTTGTTTGTTTAGATTATTGGGGGGGTTACCGCTCCCCCAACCAGCTGCAAATGTTAATTTAAAGGGGGTCTGTTACATAACTAACAGGTAATACTGTATCAAGAGGCCAAACTGAAAGTTAATTAAATTCAAATACGCTCTGATCTGGTGCTTTCCGATTGACCTGGCTTGTGTTTGTTTTAGACTTTCAGACATTTTGTGGGGTGCTGAGTTTCTTATCAGCCTGAAGCAAAAGCCCTCATGCACTGCTGTTTGTGACCCTGCCTGGTATTCTCTCATGCCCTGTTTTTATTTACCATCATCTGCTGCTGGCAGCCTTGAGATTACACGTCACAGTAGTTTACTTACAAGCCAAGTGTCTCCTTAAAGCTTTCAAATGGGGCACGAGAGCTTATTACATTGATAATAGTTAGTGTTGTCAAAATACCAAAATTTCAGTAGTCGATAATACCAATTAAATTTAACGATTACAATGTGAATACGATACCAATCGATACCACAACAAGAAGTAATATGCTTGTTACAGTATAATGTATACAGAACACACTGCTTTAATTTAAAAAGTTAAATATTATATAAAAGTTATAGAATTATACTGTAAATATTAATTGGTAACACTTTATAATAAGTATTTGTTAACATTAGGTAATGTATTAGGTATCATGAACAAACAATTAACAATGTATCTTTGACATAATTACAATATATTTTACATATATTTACAATATATTTTTTACATCATCATTAATCTTTGTTAATGTTAGTTCATAAAAATACTATTAGTTCATGTTAGTTCATAGTGCATTAACTAATGTTAACATATACAACTTTTGATTTTAAAAATGTATTACTTTATGTTGAAATTAGCATGAACTAAGATTAATAAATGCTTAATAAGTATTGTTCATTATTAGTTCATGTTGTTAACAAATGGAACCTTATTGGAAAGTGTTACCATATTAATAAACTAATTAAAATTATTGAGAATAATTAAATAATACAGCAATATAATAATTATTAAATTAAAACATACTTAAATAATTGTATAAACGTACATAATATTGTAAATAATACATTTTATACAATTTATTTAATTTATTACAATAACATTTAAGAAGTTCAGCAAGTAATAAAGTACAAAGAAACAAAATACAAGCAAAAGAAAAAAAATCAAAACAATAGAATAAATATATAAAGTAAACAGCGCATAATATCAAATATTCAAGTAAGAATTCAGACATTTAAAAAGAGGCAAATCTTATATACTAGTGTACTTCTAAATTGACAAAATTAACTTTTAGTTTTTTTAATGTACAGTCTTTCTCTTCTGGGAAAATGGACAAATAATTCTGACGACTCATGTCCCACATCCAACAAGCGTCTCCAAATTTATGTCCAATAAAATTCTCTATTAAATGCTGAAATGGCTACTTAACAAAAAGAAAAAGCCCTTCGTTATGTCCCACCCCAACTTCCTGTTTTAATATAAATACGTCAAACAATTGACAACATCCTGAGTATTGACTAAAAGTTGCTACACCAAGGTTAGTCTCATTCAACACTTGGTTTCCCCGGTCTAAAAACAGAAGACTCACTGGCTGTAACATTTCACTGAAGTAAGTTCCCCCCTGTTCAGGTCACATGACCAGCTCCCAGGCGTTTGGTAAATAATGCAAGAAGAGTCCACTATGAAACACACTGGCTCTTTTGTAGGGACTCAAAAGCAAGGCCAGAGGAGATGCAGAGGAAACTAAATCTCACTCTCTCTTGATTCTTTAATGACAGTGGCAGGATGCATATGTGTATAGGTCATAACATGTTTGCAGTCATCACAGCACAACTTCCTCGTGTGCAAGGGTGTAAAGTTAGAAAAAGAGAGATAGATAGAGAGAGAGAGAGGGAGGGAGCTAGGGGTGGATAATTGTTTAACTGAAAGCAACCTCTGCTTACCCAGTTTGTCTGTTATTACTGTTAATGACAATGAAAACTAAATGAAAACATTTTCATTAAGTCAGCTGAAATAAAAATAAATGATTGAACATGATTGGAAAAATTAATCTAGTCTTATAGAATCACGTTACTTTACCTAGATTTTCGCAAAATGATTTAAACATGGCTTGTACGTGTTGCGGCTGTTTCCTTGTGAAAGGAACACTAGAGGTGCTACAACAACGACTTTTATCCCTTTTCACACAAGTCGTGTGTAAAACGGTAGATTTTATCTGCGTTCATAAACACGTACTTTTTGCCCTGTTTCTCACACAATACTATCCTATGACATCTAAACACTTTTAAAATAGCGCGTGACTTGAAAGACGACACATTTTAACATTTGCATTACATAATCAAGTACATTTACAAGCTTGTTCAAGTGTGATCAAATTGTGCAGTAGCTCAACTGATAGAGCGCTGCACTTGCACTGCAAAGGACCGGGGTACGAGTCCTGAAGAGCATGCGAGTCAACACATGAGCCGAAAGTGTCATAAAAGCAACACAAAATGACGTGGTTTCTTTAGCAATTGTGTTTTTCTCTCATTTGATTTTTCTGACACGGTTTAGGGTAGGGAGGTAGCTTTTGTTTATTTAAAACTTGATAGAGCATTAACCTTAAAATCTATTTGGGGGAAAATATAACTCGCTTTTAGCACCTCGACATTTCACTTCGGAATTGCCGCAATACTGCGTAATATACTTTTGCAAAAATATCGCCACGGTCGCATAATTTTCATGAGATCAGGACAGGAAACTAAAATACATTTTCATGACTCCAAAACTAACTACAATAAAATAAAAATGGCAACAATTAATTTCAGTAAATTTTGTATATTGTTAAATCAGCGTATATTATAAAATTTGAAAACTTCAAAACTTGGCTTCCTTAAACATGAAAATGCCACTAAATAGCAATAACAGTAGATGGCCTGAGAAATTTAACAGCGTTAAACATATTTAAATTTTAAACGTTAACGCACTGACTTTTGAAGCTAAAATACTTAAACTAAATATATAATATACAGTATAGTCCTGCAGAAAAATAATTAACTGAAACTAGAAAACACTGAAAAAAATAAAAAAAATAATTGATTTTTTTTAAACCGATACGATAACAATTATTTGTATGTTTACATATCCTATAACTGATAAGCAGAACCAATTTTTTTATTAATGTATTTTTTATTTAATCTTTATTTTACAGAGAAAATATTAAACAGAGAAAAAATTTGCAAATGTTTTTTTTTTTACAATAATAATCACATACCATTTTTTTTATATAATAATTACAACAACAACAATAATAATAGGCAAAATAATTTGACAACCTCTGATTTCAAACGGAGAACAAAAATAAATGACAAGGGAGTCACTGCATGAACTCCCTTGTTAAAATCTTCCATTTTAAACTAGACCTACAGTTTAAAGATTTAGGTGTTGTATAATAGGCGAAAGACAAATAGTTAGCTGGAATAAGTATATATTCTCAAGAAAGTGAAAAACAATAAATACACTGCTGCAATTACAGAGTCCATCCCGAACGGCATCAGAATTATTAATGATCTTTCGTTTCATCTGTCTCTAGATTATAGCAGCTGCCTCATGAAACACCTGCTGACAGAGCTGACATTTTCTGTTTTACAGTGAGCAGCACATCTGCAGCCACTGGCGGATTTAGGCATGGGCGACATGGGCAGTTGCCCAGGGTGGCATCTTGCGTGGGGACGGCACGGGGCACCCACACAGACCCCCCAAGCTAGAACCGCTACTGTCTCAAATCAAATCAAATCAAATCACTTTATTGTCACACAGCCATATACACAAGTGCAATGGTGTGTGAAATTCTTGGGTGCAGTTCCGATCAACATAGCAGTCGTGACAATTGGAGACATACACCAATTTACAATAACATCAAATTAACACAGCACAATTAAACATCTGATATACACATAATTACACTCAACAATATACAAATAATAACATACACTGTACAGTATACAATACGCACTATATAGATACACATTAATCAATAAAAATAAAAAATAAAAATATATAAAAAAGTATATATATATATATATATATATATATATATATAATGTACAGTATTGTACTGTATTGACATTCAGGCTGTCAGTTGATAGTCAGTTGTTAAGAGAGAATATAATATAATAATAATATAATTTATTACAGTCCGGTGTGAGATTTAAGAGTAATAAAGTGCAGTGCTGATGTATTTTGATCGTGGGAGATCAAGAGTTCAAAAGTCTGATTTCTTGGGGGAAGAAGCTATCATGAAGTCGGCTGGTGCGGGTCCTGATGCTGCGATACCGCCTACCTGATGGTAGCAGTGAGAACAACCCATGGCTCGGGTGGCTGGAGTGTCTGATGATCCTCCGAGCTTTTTTCACGCACCGCCTTATATATATGTCTGCAGCATATCTTGAAGTAAATGACACGCAAATCTCATCAATGTCCTCATTGTCACCGACACAAAGCTATTTTTATTATGACACAAGTATTTTGCCCCATGGATGTCTTTGTGTTACCACAAAACTTTTACTTGAATGATGTCACGGAGATAATTAATTTACACAGAGATGTAATCACGCAGATTATGATTCATAGCAAAATAAAGTTTAATATAATTTAGGGAATTTTAAACAAGTGGATCTTGTTAAAAGCTGCGCTGGCATTCCATTGGAACATGTGCACCTGAATGGCAACTATACAAGACTAATAAATGCAGTGAACAGAGAATTAAATTAAACCATCATATTTTCTACATGCACTCATTCAAGGCTCTTTGAGTTGATTAATGTGAAGTAAGGTTATGTCTTTGGGACTTTAAAGGATTTGTCTTTATGTAAATTAATCTCCGTTTCTTAGCGTTAAACTACACATCAAGCATTTATGTTACACATCTTACAAGAGCATGAATGGTTGTTATGTTTAATAAAATTTATTAATTCAAGCAATGAACGGCAAGGGCGAGGTGTGCTTTGCGTCCTTATAAGTGCGGTCGAAGAGCTCAGTTTCGAGTGGTCTCCTCCAGAGGAACCTGAAAAATCTCGCCTTGACGAATGGTTCTTGCAGTCTGGACGCCATCAAGCGACCGCGTTCCACAGATCTGCCCTGTTCTTCCCGGAAGTTCATAACAAACTGACAAAATCCTGGCACGTGCCCTATTCAGCTCGCTCACACAGCGATTCCATTCTCCTCACTATAGTGGACCACAGGGAAGACTAAGGTTGTGCCCAACCACCCCCTGTGGAAGAGGCGGTAGCGTCACATCTCTGCCCGGCGAATAGCAGGGCGTGGAAATCACACCCCATTCATCCTTCCAAGCCGTGTTGACTGATGTTCGCACTGGCTGGGAAAGCACACTCAGCAGCGGGCCAGGCAGGTTCAGCACATTACAGGATGGTGGTGCTCCAAGTTTTCCAAGCTAAGCTCCTCAAGTAATGGACAAGCAAGGCCACGATCCAGAGACGTACAAAGAGCTCCGCACCGCTATGGACATAGTGCTGCAAGCCACAAAAATCACTGCACAGGCCATTGGCAAGTCAATGAGCAACCTGGTGGTTTTGGATTGTCACATCTGGCTGACCCTCACGGAAATGCGTGACATGGGAAAAAGCCGCTCTATTTGATACTCTGGTGTCTCCAGCTGGCCTTATCAGCAGCTCTGTGGATAGATTTGCTGAGCGCTACATCACGACTCATGACAGGCTATGAGACATTTTATGCCAAATGGAGTAGTACTTCATCACAACCGGCTCACTCCTGCTCTGTCTCGGGCCAGCACCCGGCTAAAAACCCCACACCTGTTGCCTCAGCGCTGCCAAAGATCACCGCCGAGCCGCGGTAAAACCACGCATGCTGGGGTCCAAACGGAGGCAGCCGCCTCAGCGCAGTCCCCTCGCCGAGGGAAACCCCCCTCACACTTTTTCAATAAAGAGCTTTCCCACTTAAAAGCCCACACATTATGCATAACTGCTTCCCAATTGTGAGCGGTACATTATATCATACAATGAACAACCCAAACTGCCCTCTGTCCTGTTACGCAGACGCGTGACGAGCCCTTACGGGCATTTCCGACTGAGAGCTAAAAATGATTGATCATGGTTAAACGATCCAATTTGCACACACAGCGGGATTTTCAGCCATTATTTCCTCATTCTGGAAAAGAATGGCGGGCTTTGGCCCATTCTAGTTCTGAGATGCTTGAATCGCACACTTGCGACGCGCCCATTCAAAATATTAACTCAGAAACAGATCTTATCACACATCCGTCCTCAGGACTCGTTTGCGTTAATAGATCTGAAGGACACGTACTTCATGTACCAATTGCATCGCGTTACAGGCGGCTTTTTAGATTTGCGTTCGAGGGAACTGCGTATTAATTTAAAGTCCTTCATTTCAGTCTGTCTCTGGCTCCATGCACATTCATGAAATGTATCAGTGCGGCGCTCACCCCATTGAAAATGAACAGTGTGCATGTTTTGAATTACCTCGATGATTGGTTATTACTAGCCAATCTGAGGCACTACTGAGTGAACACAGAGACTTGCTGCTTTGCCATATGAAAAATCTGGTCTAATGTCAACTGCGTGAAAAGCACACTTTTCCCCAGCCAGTAAATGTCCTTTTTAGGAGTTTGTCTCGACTCACCACTGGCTGGCTGCTCTAGCATCATGGACAGCGCCGTCTTCTACCAACAGTGTGTTATGCTGGGTCATTCTGAGATGCTGTTCTTCTCACCACAATTGTACAGAGTGGTTATCTGAGTTACTGTAGATTTTGTCAGTTCAAACCAGTCTTGCCATTCTCTGTTGACCTCTCTCCTCAACAAGGCATTTATGTTCACAGAACTGCCACTCACTGGATGTTTTTGGTTTTTGGCCTATTCTGAGTAAATTCTAGAGACTGTTGTGTGTGAAAATCCTAGGAGATCAGCAGTTAAAGAAATACTCAAACCAGCCCGTCTGACACCAAAAATCATCCATGCGATTATCAAATCAGCCAATCATGTGGCAGCGGTGCAGTGCTCAAAATCATGCAGATATGGATCAGGAGCTTCAGTTAATGTTCACATAAACCATCAGAATGTGGAAAAAATGTGATCTCAGTGATTTGGACCGTGGCATGATTGTTGGTGCCAAAAGCTTGCCAGAGTTCTTTGAGGTGCGAGCAATGTGCTCTTGTCTCTAAGTCAGAAAATTCTGAGGATTGGTGTTTGCGTGCCCGCTTTTATACCGGACAGCTTTGTGCCTAAAATTGGCATTTTAGAATTGGCGTTATTGTAGAAAGGTTTCAACTAGTTCGTATAGGGACACTCCCCATAGCATTAGCTTAGTGACACATGTCTCGTTCCCTTTGTCTCAGGGAACCGAGGTTACATAAAGTATGTAACTGAGACATTTCCTCTCACAGGCACTGCTGCAATGGCAGTCTTGCGTGCAATTTCAGAAACTCCTGCTAGATGGTGCCAGTTATCGATTGATCAGATATTACAGAAAACGATATCCGATTGAAGAAAAATGCTTGAATATTGGAAAAAATATCAGAAAATCTGATTATGGGTCGACCTCTAAAATAAATTATAGGATGGATTACACTACACACCTTAACAGATTTTAACAGATTAAAAAATTCTAGGCGACAACCCTTACCGACGTTATACACCATCATATACTATGCGATTTTCTGTGAAAATCTGTCAACTAGCATCATTTGGCACCGACTAAAATTGGTGTTAAAGTCGTGTTGTGTAATCCAGCCTTAAAACTAACAATTATCAAGTAAAAGGAAAACTAAATATACAGAATTTTTTTTAAATAAAATATAAATAAAAACTAAACTAAAACTTAACTATAACAACCCTATATGTGTTTTGGGTGGAGTGGAGAAGGGGTGGCTAATTGTTTAGCTAAAAACAACCTCTGTTGACCCAGTTGGTCTACAGAGCACTCATGATGTCCCCAAAATATGTCCCCTGCATCAACTGAATCTCTCGACAACAGGGCTGAAATGATTGATTGATTTCCATTAAGATCCATTTGATTGTCACAGCTGGATGAGCTTGCATCAGTCGTTAAGGCTGTTCAGAAACAGCCATGCAATGATTTCGATTGGCAGGAAAAGAGGAAAATTTGGTTGATGCAGTAACTGATGAGAACATAAGAAGTGGGGAGAGAAAATAGAGGACGTGAGAAAAGGTATTCATGGAGGGATCAAAACAATAGCTCTTTGTAAATAGCTCCCTTGTAATGTATTAGCATTTCAATGAGAGCACATTCGACAGGGACATATCAGGTTTTTATGGTTTTGGAGGTAGCTGTACAAATCCGAAAGGCGCAGAAAAGATAACAAACACATAGGTAGCATAGCAGGATGTATTTGTTTTTACCCTTGTTCTAATTAATCCAGATGAGGTAGTGCATGCCTGTGGTTAGTAATTAGCATAACATACGCCTAAACCATCTCCATATAAGGGCTTTCCACACAGCCTCACCTGTATTGCCATTTGTCCCATATGGAAATCTAATATATGGCAATATAGTATAACACATACAGCATGTACTGTAATATGTATGGTTTTCACTGATCAAAAAAAGTCACATAGTACTGTTACAAAATGCTACAAAATGTCCGTTTTCATATACATATATTTTCCCAAATCATAATGGAATTTGAAAATGTACATAATTTATCCCCAAATATATTAACTATAATTTTATAAGTGGGTGTTTCTTCAATTTTGGGCACTTTTAGCACTGTGAATTTTTAGAAAGTAAATTGTGTTTAGTAGAATTCGGTGGTGGAAACGACGCTGATAGAAATGATGGCCATATAACAAGTTTATTTATGGGGTCACTCCTTGCAAACATATCCTTATGCCACCAGGAGTCTGATGTTTGCATATCTATGATTTGAGCTGGTTATAAATTTTAGCCTAAATTTAGAAAAAATGTAAGTGCAAGCGTATGGATTAATCATTCAGTGTTAAAGCGTTCACGCAGATTTTACACACCACGTGTGTATGCTCAGCAAGTGAATTTGCCCCATTGTCTTGGGGTCTTGTTGTTTGTCATCCCCTGAGGCTAACGTTTCTGAATATTGAGGCTAAAAGTGTTTAAGTCAGAGAATAAGAGAGTTTGAGGGGGATAAAAGGCAGCATGACATGACAGCATGTCCTGTTTCCTGTGTTTGTCCACAGTTATTATGCACTTCCTGTTGACTGAGAAAAAACATGGAAACTCAGAGACATGCACTCACAGCCTGTTTAACCTAAAGGTGAAACGCAACTTTTTTAAAAGTACACAAGAGTGAGTGTGAATTTCACAACACAATACCAACTGCTAAAAGCATCTGTGTGTAAATGATGTGAACTGAAGGTTAATTCCAGACCTGACTCAGAGAGGTTTGGTAAACTATATTGAAATGAAGGAGTTTTGCATAATGTTACCTAACAAAGAATATAAGAGAAGGACTCAGTATAGCAGGGCATTTTGTAAAAACTATTAATATTTTTCATATTTGGTTCAGAAAATCTAAAAATCTATTTGTTTATAAAGGATAGGAATCGCAAAGAATTTAATGATTCCGTTTCTGAATTAACAAATGAACAATTCCGTTCCATTAATGATTCATTTAGTGCTTTTGAGAAATAAATATTTGGAAACAAGAAAAGCAATTCTTATTGGATTTACTGCCCTCAGCAGCCTATACCAAATAATTAGATGATTTCATGTTTTAATAGAACAGATTGTTGCAAAAAGGTGTGTTTACACAGACTTTTTTAATTAGGGTATTTTATTAATTCATATATATATATATATATATATATATATATATATATTAATAAAATACCACTAATTACAAAATGTGTATTTTGTACTACACAGCTTCAACAACCATCCAGTAATTACTCTGATTTCAGTCTTACAAGCCTTAGTACTCATAACACAGTTACAATTCAGTTCAGTTATTATTTTTATTCACTAAAAATAACGGCTGATAAGAGTTATTCATTCGGAAAGTAGCACTGTTAGTTGTGCAGTGTATATTAAAAAGAATCGACTCATAAGAGCCATTTGTTCAGGAATTGCACTACACTGGTTGCGCTATATGTTTTGTGCTGTAGATTCAATGGAACCGACTCTTGAGAGACATTTGTTCGGGGAATTAGACTACACTGGTCACACTGTATGTTTTGCTCTATAGAGTCAAGATAACTGACTCATAAGAGTCATTAGTTCATGAATCAGATTACACTGGTCACACTGTATGTTTAGTGCTGTGATTTAAAAGAATCGACTCATAAGAGTCATTCTTTCAGAAATCGCACTACACTGGTTGCACTGTATTTGTTGCGCTGTAGATTCAAAAGAATCGACTCAGCAGAGTCATTATTTCGGGAACCAGTCTACACTGGTCGCACTATGTGTTTCGCTCTATAAATTCAAAAGAATCGTCTCATTCAAGTAATGCATTCGGGAATCGGACTACACTGTTCGCACTGTATATTTCACGCTGATGATTTAAATTAATCAGCTCATAAGTGTCATTCGTTGGGGAATCGTGCTACACTGGTTGCGCTATATGTTTTGCGCTGTACCGTAGATTCAAAAGAATCAACTCATGAGAGGCCACCGTTCGGGAATCAGACTACACTGGGCGAGCTGTTCGTTTCGCACTACTTATTCAAAAGAATCGACTCATAAGAGTCATTCTTATGGGAATCGGACTACACTGGTCATACTGTATGTTTCATTCTATGAATTCAAAGAATCGATTCATGAGAGTCATTAGGTCGGGAATCACGCTACACTGGGTGCGCTGTATGTTTTGTGCTGTATAGTAGATTCAAAAGAATCGATATATAAGAGTCATTTGTTTAGGAACCGCACTACACCGATTGTACTTCACTCTATAAATTCAAAAGATTCGACTCAGGGTCACTTGTTCGGGAATCAGACTACACTGGTCGAGCTGTACTTTACATTTCGCACTGCTGATTCAAATCGACTCATAAGAGTAATTCGTTATGGAATCGAGCTACACTGGTTGCATTGTTTGTTTTGTGCTGTAGGTTCAAAAGAATCGACTCATGAGAGTCATTCATACGGGAACCAGACTACAAAAGAATGTACCTTCAAAACTGTTAACAGAACCGAAAGTCATTAAAATAATTTGGTTCTGGTATTTTTTTTTAAATAGAACCGTTCCCAACCCTGTTGTGTATATATTACATTTAATTTAGCGGGAGAACGCTTGTCAGTTTCAAGTTCATGTGGTTGAAGCACAACTTTCTTAAATCAATATAAAGTATATAACGTGAAATGAAAGGATATGCTACCCCATGAACACTACAAACACTGACAGAAATTCGATTCCCAGTAGGAAAGACAGACATCAAGGGGTTTGTTTTGGCCCAGTTTTAGTTCTGCTTAGAGTAATTTAACTTTGTATCTGTGGCTCACCTGTGACTTTAGTTAAAAGAGTCAGCTATTTTTACAATCTGAAACATACAGCTCAGCTGTTTCATAATATATAAACAGCACTACGATAAAGCAAACAGGTTTTATCCTGATAGGTTAACACACATCACACTCAGGGCTGCAAAACGTGTAACCAAAGCCCAAACACCTGTACTGCTGGTCGCCATCTTTGGGTCAATATGTGCTTTCGGTTGAGTATCCCTTTTAGATAAACATGTTTTGCCTCTTGTATTATCAGTAGACATTTGTCATGTCATACATTGCTTTTAAAAGAAGATATATTTAAGGATTAGCATTAAAATGATATGTGATTTACATGGAAACATGTTGAGTTTGACGATCTTGATATTCGAAGCCAATACAATTGTGTATATTTATGTACTCTCGCTTCATTCATTGCTTTGAACTCCACCAAACAGGTTTATCAGCATTAGTCAACACATATAAGGGTGAATCTCATGAGTACCTGTGCAGGTCACATTTCACCCCAAAATTAAAAAAACAAAAAACTTGTATTTGCATAAACAAAATGAAGCCTATTTAGGACCAGTAAAAATGTTTTTGCATTTTGACATTATTTTTTTGGACAATTCAAGCCAAATTTGTCCAATTTGTAAGAGAACCGCTCTCTTAAGTCATTTTTGTTTTTCAGTGAATTGCTTTATAAATCGTCTGATTCATTACCAAATCTGTCTGAATTTAACAGATTTGTAAAAATCCTTGACTAGCAATCACATTTTATTTATTTATTTATTTATTTATTTATTTTTATCAGCAAAAAAAAATAAAGGCAGTACATCAAATACTAGCATGATGGGGGCCTGGGTAGCTCAGTGGTAAAATATGCTGGCTACCACCCCTGGAGTTCACTAGTTCACTAGTTTGAATCCCAGGGTGTGCTGAGTGACTCCAGCCAGGTCTCCTAAGCAACCAAATTGGCCCGGTTGCTAGGGAGGGTAAAGTCACATGGGGTAACCTCCTCGTGGTCGCTATAATGTGGTTTGTTCTCGGTGAGGCGCATGGTGAGTTGAGCACGGATGCCACAGTGGATGGTGTGAAGCCTCCACACGTGCTATGTATCTGTGGCAACATGCTCAACAAGCCACATGATAAGATGCACAGGTTAATTATCTCAGATGCAGTGGCAACTGAGATTCATCTTCCACCACCTGGATTGAGGCAAATTACTACACAACCATGAGGACTTAAAAAGCACACTGGCATTCCAAATTGAGTGAAAAAGGGGAAAAATCCCCCCCCCCACCACCCCCCAAAAAATACAAATAAAAAATACTAGCATGACGTATAAATACTTTACAATTTAAATTATTCATCATTTATGGATTTTTGGGGCATTACAGTAATAAGAATGAGATTGTTTTTGTGGTTAATTGTCATGAAAATATGTCACAATTAAAAAACAAACGCTAAAAAAAACCCCACCTAAATTCATGCCATGAAGAATTCAATTTCCTTTGATCTTTTGACATACATGAGTTCATTGTTCTATAAAAACCATACTGTAAGTTTTAGAACTCAAAACTTCCTCCTCGCTTCAAAAAGAGCATTTGTTAAAAGCAAGCTGTCAAAACGACTCATTCTCTACTTCCTCCATATTGTGATGTCACAAAGCAGGTCCGTCAGAGAGCCAATCATAACAGTGGGCATTTACTGTCAAGTCTTAAAGAAGAGGCAGCACCATAACAAAGCGTTCTGACAGAGGGTCAAAATGAGTGGGTAAAATAATCATGTTTTACAAATATATAACTGTTTTGTGCAAAAAACTTTATTAATATTCTAAGCGAACTTCAAAGAATATATATATATATTCTCTTTAATGGCCCTAAAAACGGCTTTATAATATAATTACTCTTTCTTTTCTTCTGATTTTGGTTTGAAACATGACCCAGACATGATCTTGACAGGTTCACCAATAAACAGGTGAAGGAGGGAGAGATATTGAGCAGGACTGTGTGTCTGTGTGTGTGTGTGTGTGAGTGTGAGAGAGAAAGAGAGAGAGAGAGAGAGAGAGAGAGAGAGAGAGAGAGAGAGAGAGAGAGAGAGAGAGAGAGAGAGAGTCTGTAACAGGAGTGCCCATGTGATGTGTGTGTGTGTGTGTAGAGGGGCTTGGCCTATCTACAAGCTCAGGTGTGTTTGCATGCCTCCATAACAGAGGGTTAGATTTGAGAGGGGTAGACAAATAGACTAAGATGCTTGTTGAATGAAATTTACACCCCACTGAAAGCCGGAAGAAAGCTAAAGAATCAAATCGAGCAGATGAAAAGGCCTGAAGGAGATGGTGTTTTCCAGCAAACTATAAGGATTTCCAGGAAGTTGGCAAATCTCTGCCTGTCTGGACTTGTTGAATTGAAGGTAGCAATTTTTCCTTGAGCTGTTTTTCGATTTTGCGTGCACAAAGAAAATTGGATTACTACATGCAAGCAAACTTGAGATTGAATTACTATGTGCGACTGTGGTAATGTTTGAATGTTTTGTTTCATTTAAGTTTTCTTAAGGCACTTATGTAATAACCCAAAGAACAATGTTAATGCTCATACGTTGCTCTTTCATAGCTCAGGAGACAAAGTGGAGCTTTCAGTTATGTTTCAGTGAAGTATAATTTTTGTTTTAGATGTTTCTTCTAAAGTTCCTTAGGAGAAATGAAAAAGACACAAATGAGACGATTGTTGATATACAGTAAAAGTGTAGAGCTATAAAATGATTGTGGACAGCAAAGCTCAGATCATTTCTTCTTGGAAGAATTTTAAGAAAAATGTTAGAATTCATATTGAAATATGAGTTTGCATTCTAGACTTTGGGATCTTGGCAAATCTGAGCACATTTTGACACACTGTTGAGATATCTCTTCTGAAACTGTAGCATCAGTCCAACGGAAAGCATGTGGAAGTTTTAGACACTTACTAATAACCATGTCACTGTTTGTCTGTTTTGGGCCATGAAGTGGAGCATGTTGTCTCATGTATTTTTCACATCGGAAAATCTCTGTCAAACGAGTTGAGTGAATCAAAAGGATTAGGATTCAGACATCGAGTTGAGGCTTTGCATGAAGTGATTTCGCACATACATTATGTTTCTGTTGGAGATAACATATAAATGTGATCCCTTATCAGAGTGAAGTTTAAAGGTCAAGCTGAACACAACAGCCATTGTGCATGCTCAGCCATTGTTTGGATAGAAAAGAGGTCTTTTCAGAATTTAGCTGTAAGCATGCTGCAGATTAGTGATAGACTGATCTATTGACCAGGGCAGATGGGCAGATTTTTTGAGATCTGAATCACAACTCTGCCTGATTAGCACACACACACACACACACACACACATACACACACACACGCAGACACACACACACACACACATGGACCAATACTTCTGATATGCTATGTGTTTTATGTAAAAGTTTAATCAAAGGCAAAGTGTGTAATTTATGCACTACTAGCATCACTAAACAAAATTGCAAAAACAATGATTGTTTTCAAATGTGTTTCCTGAATGCACCTCCCATATTTTATAGCTCAGACAAAAACAGACAGTCCTGCCCTTAACTCACATCATTGCTTTAGTGAATTTTGCTGTGTCTGGCTAGTTGGGATGCTCAAACAAACAAAGCAATGTTATGAGATTGCCACAGAGCCACAGTGTTAATTAACAAATTAATTGCACAGTTTTCTGTGATTAATCACGAATAATCATGGTACTTGGTACATTAAAACAAATATTAAAATGCAACCATAATTATATTTAATTTATACTTTGTCTCAAAGAACTTGCAAGAAATTGGTTAGTTATCATTTATCTTAATTATTTCAATATGCACATAAATCCTTGATACAAGTATATGTTTACATGCCCTAAAATCAGTGGACATGCTGTACTTAAAAGTTGGACAAACTTTTTTTAATAATTGGATCAAATGGGCAGATTTACTTCATATTAAACTTTATTGGCAAGAGAAACTTAAGTGTACATTTCCAGTGCATTATAAGACACTATACTGTACATACATATATAAAACAAATGCTGAAGTTTAAAATTGCAAAACTGTTATTTAATCTGGCTGCCGTTCAGTCTCTATTGCACACACATTGGGTCTCTCTCACACGGTTTCACTTTTGACACTGGATCAGATGGCAGTAAGTGAGTTTTTCGGCGATGCAAAGAGATACGGCAACTTGCTTGTATCTCTCCCTCACTTGGCTCACCACTTGCGTGTGAAGTCTCTATTCTTCACTCCCGTGTTTATTATGCGTCGCACGTAATGAATAAACATGCACTGATCCACACAAACAGCTTCTGTGTGGGGGCCTGGGTAGCTCAGTGGTAAAAGACGCTGGCTACCACCCCTGGAGTTCACTAGTTCGCTAGTTCGACATGGGGCAACCTCCTCGTGGTCACTATAATGTGGTTTGTTTTCGGTGGGGCACGTGGTGAGTTGAGCGTGGATGCCGTGGTGGATGCGTGAAGCCTCCACATGTGCTATGTCTCCGTGGCAACGCTCAACAAGCCACGTGATTAGATGCGCAGGTTGGCGGTCTCAGACGTGGAGGCAGCTGGGATTCGTCCTCCACCACCCGGATCGAGGTGAATCACTACATGACCACGAGGACTTAAAAGCGCATTGGGAATTGGGCATTCCAAATTGGGTGAAAAAGGGGAAAACCCCCCTCCCACCAAAAATCAGCTTCTGTGCTAGGATGTGCTGTCAAGTTGAGTGTGTGCCTCCTGGAAATTTATATATGCCAATTTTAGGGGGGGGGGAGACATTTCTCACTTTTTGAAGATTCAGGAAGTGAAAAAAATGTATACTGCATTAATTAGCTTATTTATTTTAACACTTTAAACAGTCAACTATTAATTGCAACTTTTAATCATCAAATATTAAATGTGCTATATGTTTGCATATATGCATTTGCAGTGTAAATTCCAGTGTTTACTTTCACAGTATATGATGTGTTGTCATTTTCTGTCTGTTCTGATAGGGGGAGCTAACCCCGATGAAGACCACCTGGTACTGTCCACTAGACCTGGTAAGACTGGATCTTAAAGGAAAAGTTCAGCCAAAAAGGAAAATTCTGTCATCATTTATTCACCATCATGTTGTTCCAAACATGTACTTCCTTTAACTACAAAACACAACACAAAAGGAGAGGTTAGCCTCAGTCAACATTCACTTTCAGTGCATCTTTTTTTTTTCCACACAATGAAAGTGAATGGTGAAGTTAACATTTTGCCTGACATTTCACAGAAGAAAGAAAGTCTTAGGGGTTTGGAACAACTTGAAAGTGAATCAATAATGACAGAATTCTTTTTTATTTTTTTGGGGTAAACTATTCCTTTTAATCCCAAAGCTTTATAACACATGTGAATCGCTCTGAATAATTTTGTCAACTAAATGCCTTCTTACTTTGATTTCTCTCTGGTTCAGTCCACTGTGTCCGAACTGGAGGAAGATGGTATCATCTACACTGTCGTGGTGAAACATGGTTCTCCCACAGGCCCCCTGGTAAAACGCATCTCCCTCACTCTTTTACTGATGTGTTTTCCATAAGTTCTGTCCTCATGTCTTTGTCCCTTTCTTCGCAGTCCACAGTATCCCGCTCCCAGAATGTCAAAGCAGGAACAGAGGAAAAGCTCGTCCTGCATCTCCTTCACTCCTTCTCCATGGGCGACTCCTCCTTTATCTCTATCTTCCTCTCCACCTATCGCTCCTTTACTTCCACCCAGAGAGTGCTGGACATCCTGATCGACAGGTAGCATTCTTGATTAGTTGCTGTGAGGGCCCATACGCACCTGCTTTTGCGTCTGTCCGCACTCTTTTTTTAAATTGTTTTTCAATGTAAAAATGTGCTACACAGACGTTTTTGCTTTTTTTTTTTTCAGCATCTTGCACAGGAGCGGCAAGTTTTTTTTTTGGATGGTGTGTCAGGTTTACAAAAAAAGGCAGCATTAAGAAGTGCATCATGAGACATTGCGTTCTCTTAGGAGCCGTTCACTCCAAATGCATTTTTTGTCTGTCCAGGCATGTAAACATGCACTTAGAGAGTTTTTTTTTTCTCATGCTGGAGTGTTGTGTTTTTTAGACGCTGTGTCAGATTTCTACAACTTTTTAAAATGCGTCTCAAGACCTCTATTCTATTTGTAGTGCGGTGTCTTGATGTTTTAGCACAAGATTGTATCTATATCTATTATGCTGCATCTGTATTTTTTTTTTTAGCACATGAATGCCTTGAATTTTTTCATTGCACTTCATCTCTCTTTTTAGCACAACAATGCATTTGGATTTTGAACAGCCTCTTACAGTATAGGCCCTGTTTGTTGCACTGCATCTTGCTTTTTAAGCAAAGAACACCTTTAGTTTGAACAGCCTCTTAAACTTACTGCACTGCATGTAGTTTTATTTTAACACAAGAACGCATTCAGTTTGAACATCCCCTTATATTCAGTGGTTTTAACATGTTTGGTATAAACAGCCCATCGTATTAGTTGTGTTGAGTCTAGCGGTTTTTTTTAGCACAATGTTTTTGGTTAGAACAGCCACTTATATTTATTGCACTTAGTCGTAGCATTCTGTGGTCAAACTTTTGTATAATAATGACCGCTTAACTGTATAATTTATTGTTGTCCCATGCAACTGATTTCCTACATTTTTTTAGGAAATCAGTTTTTTTATTTCTCTCGATTCACTCTGTAGTCTATTTCTTCTTATATAATAAATTAATGTAAACTCAAATCAAAATTACATGTCCATTTACACATTTATTTTTGCAAGTAGCCATGTTATAAATGGGATAATGTAACTTGTTCCACCCTGTCGGGGGTTTATTTTGTTGACTGGATGACTGCACATTATCCCTTCTTACATGGCTCCTGGAAAACTCAATTATGATTGGTTAGTTGCAACATTCTGTAGTCACATTTTTTGTATAATACTGTCTTAGTTTCATGTATCTCATATCGCTCCGCAGTATTTTTCTTCTTTTTCATCACTTACCTAAATTCCATGTGAACTTTATTTTCTAGATTGGAAAATCCTCCTGGGGAGAGTAAAAGTAACACGCGTCAGATGTTCAACAAGTATGTATTAAAAACACTAAAGCTACACAATGAGCTATACATGAAATTATGAGTAGCCCGTTTTACCTGCATTATGAAAGTTAAATGATTGATTATTGTGTTCAGAGCCGTGTGTACAGTGTTCAGCACATGGTTGAGTGACTATCCTGCAGATTTCTGCTCTTTGAGTGATCCGTCCTGCCTGTTGCGGTTGGCCCCCCTCCTTCCAACGGACACCCCAGGGGCCGATATCAAAGGCCAACTGCTGAGGATAGCTGAAGAGCTGAGTGAGAGTACACTGCTGTCTGGCTCTCTGTCAGGTCAGGATATTTCACAATATTTGTCCCTTTGACATAGCATTATATAGCTGCTTTTGTGGCAGACAGTGGAGGCCATTGTGTCATTTGCAGCATCACACACTAGACTAACCACCTGTCACCCATGCTGGACATTAAAACAATAAAAGGCTTCTTGTCCATTTTTACATATTCATCTCTTACAGATCCTATCAAAAATGTGACCTCCCCTCCTGACCCCTCTGAGTTTGATGCCACCAGCATCCTGGGCTTTCCATCAAGTGTGATCGCAGAACAGCTCACCAGGATTGAGACGGTGACTTGACCTTGGAATAAACATGTGATGTACTCTAATGAACATCTGATCCGTCAGTAACATTCTTAATGAAATCCTTGTGCTTTTCCTTTAGGAGCTGTTTCTTAAGTTGGTGCCCCACCACTGTCTGGGCTCTCTTTGGTCTCAAAGAGATAAGAAAGGACAGGAAGGAGCGTGCTGGTCGGTCAGAGCCACTATCAAGCAGTTTAATCGTTTAGCTAACGCTGTCACAGCCTCGTGTTTGTGGAACACGGGTCTAAAGAGCCAACAGAGGGCACGGCTGCTGGAGAAATGGATCAGTGTTGCAGAGGTAAGTGCAGTTTACACAGACACAGATGATGTCATCAGCCAGGACAAGGGACTCACAGCTGACTGTGGTTTGACTCTTGAGCAGGCCTGCAGAACGAGGAAGAACTTCTCTTCACTGTATGCAATTCTATCAGCTCTGCAGAGTAACTCCATCCACAGACTGAGAAAGACCTGGCAGGATACAGACAGGTATGTTTTGTTTGGAGAACTGCTCTTTTATGCGTTAAAGGAATATTAGAGGTTCAAAACAACTTAAGCTCAATGGACATCAAGGCAGGCCGATATTTTGAATATTCACAATATTTTTACGAACACTGACAATATAAAATTAAGCAACATTATGAATATTGTGATTAGTTTAATTTAATTGTGCTTTTTATTCGGCCATTAAGTTTTCTAAATATCGTGTCTTCTGACTAGTTCTAAGATCCTTCCTTGTCTCGCATATTACATGTATGAGAGCATTAAGACAGAGATATCTACTGATGAATTAAACTTCAATAGCAAAAATGATGACGATAGGTTTAATTATTTTCTGTGAATCAGTTCAAACTGTCCATTTCAACTATTTACTTCTTGTTCTTACTAGTAAATATAGCTGAGTTTCCATCCACGTATTTTATGCACATTTTGGGATACTGCAAATTAAATTGTTGGATGGAAACACCAAGATGTGAATACAATCTCCAAAATCCACATAAAAATGTATATGCTCACTGGAGGTGGATACATTTTGTATTCGATAAGAAGAAATGCACATAAACTATGATGGAAACACATTTACCAAATAAACTCCTATTGAATTTATTAGGAATACAAGATGAGCATCAAAAAAGTAATGCGACTGAACAATTCATTCATAACTGGACTAACCAGCGGACCAATCATTGCATCTGAAATGTTGCTCTGGTCATCCTGAAATAACGGTGTCCTAAAAATTCAAAGCCTCTCAAATTGTTCTATAAAACATATGGAATGGAAATGCGGCTTTATTCGCACAATGTTTTTGCAACATTATGGTTTTTCACATAAATTAAATGTGTAATTTGGATGGAAATATAGCTATTGACATGTTGTTACTAGTGAAAATGCCCATTCCTTATCAACAGTTGAACTACAACTAGTAAAAAATGTTTAATCTGGAATTTTGTTTTCACTAGTGGCAATGTTAATTTCAGATATCTGGACTACAAAAATATATGGATTACAGATAACAGTACATTGAAAAGTAATTAATCTTAAAAGACTTTCTTACTAGTTACAATCACATTATAGATATCTGAAATTAACAGTACCACTATAGAAAAAAATTATATAATTTGTACTAGTTGTAATTCAATTGTTGATATTAGCAATGGATTTTTGTGCTTATAACAATTATCGATATCAGACATGATCATTTTTACAAGTAAGAATTACATAGCTGATATGTGTATTTGAAATTTTAACTAGTAAGATATTAATAATAGGTATCTGTAATTGCATTTTGAACCAGACTGAATGACCGACCATTATGAAATTCTACTACTTCTACTTTTATTATATCTACTAGTGAAAATGCAGTTACAGATATCAATAATTGTTTTTTTATTAGTTCAAATCCCATTTTTTATATCAAGAATAGATATATCTGTGAGTAATGCCATCATTTTTGATAGAAGAAATAAATGTAATTTTTGATATAAAAAAAATGTCACTAGTAATAATTCCATTGATGATATCAAGAATTATCATTTTAACTTAAACTTATTGTAGATATCTATAATTCATATCCTGCACGTCATTAAATGTTGAAAGGGTTTGCGATAGTTGCATGGCATGTTTCATGTATTAAAACGCTGAAGAAAAATAAATTCCAAAATGTTGCTTACTTTGTTATTGTTATAATGTTATTATGTTGAGGTATCATTTTTAAATTCATACAGTGGCCCAGCCCTAATAGAAAGCATCTGTGCTGTTGATTACCACAGAAAATAATTTTAAAAGTCCCTCAGTTTGTAAAAAGACAAAGGAAAAACACATTTACACTAAAGAACTTAGAATGGAAATCTATGGGAGAAGTTGTAAAGCACCTTAAACAAATGTTTTCAATATGCAAATATGTCACACTCTTCACAGTCTTCAGCTCAGCTCATGTCATGACCATGTAAATCCAGTAAACCCGGTAACTGTCACATGACATCTGCACAAGAATACTAAGAAGGGACGTGACATGACTATCCGTAAGGCAGAGAAAATTTTACTCACAAGAATAACACATAAATCCAATGTTTATCCACCCTGAAAAGTAGTCCGACGTCAAAAGGACAATTTAAACAACTTTAAAACTCAAATAATAAACACTTTAACTTAATAATTCATGTAAGCGCTGAAAAAAAAAAATTCAATCTTCACATTTCTGCTTTTAAACCCTCTGGTACACTTTCCCCATGGACTTCCATTTATAAAGTATTATGTATTTTGTAATACGAAGTTCAAGCTCTCGAGAGAGCTTCAGTTGTATTTAACCTGAAATATTCCTTTAAAAAGTCAGCGTTCGATTACTTCCATTTAAATTGCATTAAAATTGCATTGAAGTGTAAGAAAATATGTACATTATACAAGAATGTTGTATTGTTTTTGACAAAAGAATCGAAAAAATAACTGAAACCCTTTTCTTCTGTGCCGACAGAGAAGCTTTACGGAGGTATGAAGAACTTTCTGATATCTTCTCTGAGAAAGACAACTACTCCCAGAGCCGCGAGCTACTCAAAGAGGTCAGTTTTAGTACAACACATAGCAGCCAATACAAACAGCCTTCCACATGTTATTAGAGATGCATGAGGATGAATTGATGGGAAAATATCAGGCCAATCAATGTTCTCTGCCTCGCTGTGTAGAATTCTGATTGGATGTGCTGAATCACTGTATCAGTTCAGCGTGGACTGAAGGGAGAGAATAATGACATAAACATGAGTAATCACAGATTCAGTCTCACACATCATGATATCTGCCTTAAAAATTCTGTCATTATTTACACACCCTCATGTCGTTTCAAACCTGTATGCTGTTATTTTTTTCTGTGGAACACAAAAGGAGAATTTTTGAAGAATCTTCACTTCACTCTTTTCCTTATAACTACAGTATCTGAACATGATTTTAGAGCTTCGGCAGAAGGGAAGATTATCAGTGAATAACAACTTCACACAAAGCTATCGAATAGCTTCAAAAGAATTGGAATACAGCGCATAGGTCATATGGACTACTTTTACTGTGCTTTTATGGCATTTTTGTTCCTTAGTGGAGCTTGACCTGCATGAAAATTCTTCAAAAATGTTCCTTTTCTGTTCCACTGAAAAAATAACAACATAGGAGTTTGGAACGACATTAGGGTGAGTACATTTTTGTTTTTGGAGGAACTTTTCCTTTAATAGAAAATTTAGTACTTGTAATTGAAGATATCTGAAAAGAATGATGCTATTCTGTCAAATAAGTTGAATCTTCTTAGGAGAGAGGCACTTGCAACAGGCTATTTAAGTAATCACGACAGTGGGTGTGAAATGTGTTTTGGTATTCACTTTTAATGCACAACATGTGTGAGATTTAAATATATCATACAGAGAGATGTTGCAAACAGAGGAACTGAATTCAGATGAACTGAATAATTGATGCCTCCATAAAAATGCACACCACATACAGCTTGCTATAATAAAAACCCTGTTATTTTGCAGGAAGGGACTTCCAAATTCGCAAACCATGACACTAAAATTAACAATAGGAGATTCACAGGGGTAAGCATCTAACAGAATGCAAACAATGATGCAGTTTCTTTTATTATTGCTACTTTTGCATTATACTTTTTAACACATTGGTTCTTAGCTGGTTTCAGGTCTGTTCTGATAGGGTCACGGATAGTATGGCAAAACAATGCTAAATGCAAATAATAAAATGCAACTAACCTCATAATCGAACATAGTTAGGAGAGCAAAATAAATAGGCTTATTATATTTTAAAAGAGAGGTGAAAATGCTTCACATATTTGTGTTTACATCAAAGGCCATGTATCTAATCAAACTCTATTATGGTGCAAATGTATCTGTCACTTGGACAAATGTGTGGCTTGGGTGCCTTCTGCCCCGTCTGCCGGCAGGTCATCCCCGTCTACCTGGATCAGGGGAGGGGACAAGGGGAGGGAAACAAAAAAAAAAAAAAGGTGGCACCTACACGTCTTAACAGCTATCGTGCCAAATTAACAAAACATTTAAAAAGTGAGGGAAAAGGCCAATACGGAGCGGCAGCAGGAGAGAGAGAGAAGAGAGAGAGAAAAAAATTAATAATTTACTTGCTGGTTCTCCGATACGCCATAGTCCGGTCCTCGGCCACTCCTCCACACTCTAGTGGACGACAGCCGCACCACCCTGGGTGAATCAGAGGCAGTCCTCCGGCCCCTGGCGGATGGAAGCCCCGCCGCGTTTTTGGTGGACGGTAGGGGTCTCCCCTGCCCCTGGCAGCGGTAACCACTCCAGGTGGTTGGTTGGGAGCCCCTCCTCCCCTCGCGGTCGGCGGCCGTTCCTCCGCTTCCAGGCAGCCGGGCTCCTCCGTACTCCGGCGGATGGCCGCGGCTGCTCCGTTGGGTTGGATGGTAGCGGCGAGAACTCTACTACGGCGCGTCCCTCCTCCTTCCTGGGTTTCGGCACCAGTGTAACAAGGTAAATGGAAAGGAGGAGGCGAGAACCGGCTTGACAATATGAATAATAGTTTAATCATAAACTTAACCAAAAAGACAAACACACACACAGGTGTCGGACAGCTGTCCGTAACTCTCTGTCTGTCACACTGCCGTCTCCAGTTGGCCTTTATCCCTCTCGAACTACTCAGCCCAATTAGGGGCCGGGGGTGCGGAATCACGACCTGGCCCCACCCTGCGGCCTGCCACAAGTATTTTAATAATTGTGCATTTTGTTGGGCCCATGCAGTTCATGTTATACTAATAAATAATGTTTGATTTAATAGACTTTTTTGCTAATTTTTGATATTAACAATTTTGATTACATGTTGGGTCGCCACCTTGATGTCCAATGTAAAATCCAGATCCTGAAGCAAAACCAGTTAAGAACCACTGATTTAATATACCTACTGTAAACAAAAATAATACTTAATGTTGTATTTCTCTTGTAGTCCTGTGCTCAGGGCACAGTCCCATACCTGGGCATCTTTCTCAGGGATCTCACCATGCTGGACACTGCAGTCAAAGATAGACTAGAGGTGATGCATATTTTACATCTTGCAATGAGATTCAGTTTACAGAACTAGCTAAAAAATAATCAAGAATTTCCCTGCAGGCTGCTTTTGACTGAATGTATCAGCACATATAATTTATCAGCACATTAGACTGTGAAGTATAAAAATAGCAGTGGTTTCACATTGTTTGTCAAAGTACAACAGACAGAAGCAAGACATGATAAAAATTACAAACCAAAACTATAATGTAAGTGAACTTTGTACTGGATGAAGTTAAGTCGTAATGTAAACAAAAATGTACTATGTCTCTTACAGAATGGATACATCAACTTTGATAAAAGAAGACGGGTGAGTTGCACAGTTAATACATACTTTTATTATATTTATTTAATTTGCCATTGAATAATGCAGAGTGAGTGTTATTTTTATCCATCCATCCATCTATCTATCCATCTATCCATATATCTATCTATCTATCTACCTACCTACCTACCTGTCTGTCCATCCGTCCGTCCATCCACCTATCCATCCATCTATCTGTCCGTCCGACCGTCCATCCATCTACCTATCCATCTATCTGTCCATCCATCCATCCATCCATCCATCTACCTATCCATCTATCTGTCATCCATCCATCATCTATCTATTCATCTATCTGTCCATCCATCTATCTGTCCATCCATCCATCCATCTGTCCATCCATCCATCTACCTATCCATCTATCTGTCCATCCATCCATCCGTCCATCCATCCATCCTCCATCCATCCATCTACCTATCCATCTATCTGTCCGTAATCCATCCATCTACCTATCCATCTATCTGTCTGTCCGTCCATCCATCCATTCATCCATCTACCTATCCATCTGTCTGTCTGTCCATCCATACATCCATCTACCTATCCATCTATCTGTCCGTCCGTCCATCCATCCATCTACCCATCCATCTATCTGTCCGTCCATCCATCCATCTGTCTGTCCGTCCGTCTATCTGTCTGTCTGTCTGTCTGTCTATCTATCCATCTGTCTATCATCTATCTGTCCATCCATCCAAATGTCTATCAGTCTGTCCATCCATCCATTCATCTATCCATCCATCCATCTGTCTACCTATTCGTCTATCCATCCATCTGTCTATTCGTCTATCCATCTGTCTGTCCGCCCATCCGTCCTTTCCTTCTGTCTGTCTGTCTGTCTGTCTATCTATCTATCTATCTATAAATAGTGCATATCATTGTTTACACTGTGTTGCTGGTAGTATCATACACTTTTTACACTGGGCTGCAAATAGCATCTGCGACATTAATTTCACAAGTATTGCATCAATTTTCATTTTTAGGAGTTTGAGGTTATTGCTCAAATTCGGCTCCTTCAGTCCTCGTGTAAAAACAGCATTTTCAGGACAGACGGGACGTTTGTTCAGTGGTATCACAGCGTACCCACTCTGCATGAAGAGGAAAGGTCAGCTGTGTTTCTGTGACTTTATTTTAAATATCTAAACTGTATGACCTGAATACTATATGAAAAATTGTCCATGTGGTTTTCTGTAGCTACAAGCTGTCCAATCAGATTGAAGCACCGGGCGAGCCGAGTCCTGGGCGTGGCCTAAACCCCACAGTGATCATCACACAGTGTCCAGAGTAAGAATGTCACATTCAGTTAAAAATTGTCCTCTGGAATACCTGATTCTGATTGGACAATCGTGGCGTTCTAGAACTAAATTGTATGGAGCCTTTTTACTGACTCTGATGACACATAATTTAGCAGCATAAATCTAGCTTAACTTTTTTTATATTTTATTTTTGCTGAGGGAGTGACAGTTTATTTGGCATGTTTCTCTCATCTGACTGTCCTAATCCATGTCACTCTATCTTTCCACTTTTGGAAGTAATGGTGGATTTTTCCTTTTGCTGTTGGAGCAAACGAGAACACAAAAATAATATTTGCTGTGGTTTCCCTTTTACTTCTATAGAAGTTTAACCTGCTATAGTTTACTTCTGCATTCAAAACCTGTAAATGTGAAAAGGGTCCATTGCACATTGGTGCATTATCACAAAATAAACTTCTCCAGAATGATACAACACCCCTCTAGGGATTTGTCAGGGTTTATTTTGTGATAATTACGGGCGGACTGTAGATTATCCCTCACTGAACAACCACATAACATTTACATTTACAGTACACCAGACATGTTCACAGAAATCCAAATCTACTGTACGTTAGTTTTATACAGTAATCCTCTAGAGGCTGTATAAGGCTGTGTAATTTAAAATTGTATTATTTGCATTTACCATTGTTTTTTCTTTGCTGTCTGTGACCCTATGAGAACAAACCTGCAACCTATTTTTGGATTGCGACCCAGTAGTTGAGTACAATCTGCATTATCAGTCATTTTTGTACCAAAGCTCTTATTTTGAGAGATACATCCTGGGATCATGTTCTTCTTTTGTAATAATTCAAATGACTATCTTCAGGGAGTCATTTCCTGTTTCCTGGCAATTCTGAAGATCAGTCTCTAACATGCACAAACAAGCTTTCCTTTCATGACCTCTTAAGCACCGTGATGTCAGCTTGAGTTTTGTGCATGTGCCGTTTTCAATTAAAGCGGTACAGAGATTGTGTGAGTGGGGGGCCAATGGGGGTGGCAGGGGGTGGGGGGGGGGGGGCAGGCTTCTGTTTGGGGGGGGCTTCTGTTCATATTATTTATATGAGCTCAAGTCCCCAACCACCTTCACCTCAACCCAAAATCCACAGTGCAAGTAAAATGCGCTAACACCCTTGATTTACTATTTAAATAATATAACCAAGGTTATATGGATACCGATACATAACATACATAGACATTAGATTACTGAAGTCATTGTAATGGTTGAGCTTGTTTCTGAAAACACATCATGTCAATCCATGGTTCAAAAACTAATGGTATTGTTGTGTTCTTGTGTTGCAGTGCTCTCACTGCAGTGGCACACACGGCAATGGACGCTGATGGCATATTTGACTTCCCTTCTCCTGTCAATCACTTGATTTCAAAGCTTTGTAAGGTAAGGGCGAATAAAGAGCATTATTTTGATTACATCACAGTAATGGCCCTTTAAAAGCCTGACTTCCGAACTGTAATCAGCAACTTTGCAAGATTTATCACTTTAGGGCCCATAGAGGATGTTTACTGCACTTTAAAGTATTTTTTTTTTTTTAAAGAACACTACACATCTCTTCTGTACTGCTTACATGATTGTTGTGAAAACACAGATTAACTAATTATTGAAGGATCTAATTGGATCTTAACATGGATATTTTTATCTCTAAATATCACTAAATATGTTATTTTGTCTTCCTTAAAATATTGGTAAATAGCAAATGATGACAGAATTATAATTTTTGGCTAAACTATTCCTGTAAGAATATTTGAATATTTATTATTAACTCTAAGTTCTGGTATTTCAGCATGTGAAATCCCCCTCCGTTTCCTGTCTGGATGTTGATTCGTCGCCACCACCCAATAATGGCACGCCCTCTGTCCTGACCACGCCCACAACAGCTGTCAAATCACATCGCCGGTCTGTGTCCTGTGGCAACAACCCCACCAATAACAAACCAGAGGCGGGACCTGATTTGAGAATCGTTAGGATACGGATGGATTTACAAGACGGCAACTTATATCGAAGCATTCTGGTAGTCTAATGAGTCTCATGCTTGTGTGCTTTC
Source organism: Myxocyprinus asiaticus (assembly GCF_019703515.2). NCBI lineage: Eukaryota > Metazoa > Chordata > Actinopteri > Cypriniformes > Catostomidae > Myxocyprinus > Myxocyprinus asiaticus. The sequence continues at coordinate 7,463,860 of NC_059359.1, forward strand.
AGAAGCAGATGTCTTCTTATCTTTTAATCTGCTGTATTTCACAGCAACAGTCCTGAGTTACATTAGAAGATCTTTGACACTTCATGTCAGTTCCTATTTTAATATGAATGAGTGCTTTTGCTCTTTGTTCTAATGTATACTCTGTTTTCTGTGTCATCACAGGTCACTAGTAATAATAAAACACCTACTGTAATCAGTTCTGCATTAGAGAAGCACAATCAGAATGCAAAAGAAGCCTCCAAATATGAGCTGATACAACTGCTGCCAGAGGGGAAAGGTGATGTCACTTTTTTCATGTCATGTAGTCCTGTAACTTTTATGGATCACATCCTAAAAGTACAAAAACATAGCTTGGAATGATTGGCCATTGTGACATAATAAGGCACTTTTCACAAACTGAGTACAAAATAGGACTTAAGTTTCATTGTTTTTTCTCTTTTAGCAAATGATCAGTGAAAGGAGGTGCTTAAATTAATCATCAACCTCAGGAGGTCCAAATAAACATTATGAGCAACGTTTCATTTATTGTTTTGCAATTTGTGCAACACTGTTACCAAAATGTGGGACATCTAAATACAGTAAAAAAAAATTTATATATATATATCCTGTGTATATGTATGTATATATGTATGTATATATGTATATATATATATATATATATATATATATGTACTGTATATGCCAGAGGTGGAAAGTAACCAATTACAACTACTCTCGTTACAGTACTTGAGTACATTTTTCTACTTTTTTAAGTATAAATAAATAATAGTACTTTTAATTGAGTTGATTCAAAATGAAGTATTCAACTTTGCTACAGTTATTTTTCACCACAAAATCAAAGTACAAAAAAATACATAATATTTGTGAATTTATGGGAAGAAGAAAGTTATAAGTGTTAAATCTGTTTATAAACTAAAACGCACTGTGCGCGGCATAACCGAAGCCCGCAGGGTGCAGCATAATGAGCACAGCAGCTCTCATAAACTGCCGCCGGTGTCCTCTCTTCTCTAGCTTCTCCAAGACATTCTGCCCTGTCACTATACAAGAACTGTAATACGGTGATTTTCTGCATATTTCATTTTATTCTGGAAAGGAGCCATTCATTCAGGTACGAGGGAATCGTCTGAACTCGTTTAACCACTGATAAAACTTCACTTGTTTTTAAGGTAGGCAATGTTTTAACTGTAGATATCTTGTTTACTTGCTACTATATGTCTAAAACAAACTTTTTATTTACCTTAGAAAGATACAATGCCAATAGTGTCAGAAATTAACGGGGACTCTGGGCAAAAATGTCACAGAAATTAACAAAAATATAGAAATTCAAAATATGGGGGCAAAAAATGTCCACGCAACGAGTTCCCGTGTTTTATTTATTTTTATTTTTCTACCCCAATTTGGAATGCCCAATTCCCAATGTGCTCTCAGTCCTCGCGGTGGTGTAGTGGCTCGCCTCAATCAGGGTGGCGGAGGACGAATCTCAGTTGCCTCCGCGTCTGAGACCGTGAATCCGCGCATCTTATCACGTGGCTTGTTGAGCGCATTACCGCGGAGACATAGCACGTGTGGAGGCTCACCATGCGCCCCACCGAGAGTGAGAACCACATTATAGCGACCACGAGGAGGTTACCCCATGTGACTACCCTCCCTAGCAACCGGGCCAATTTGGTTGCTTAGGAGACCTGGCTGGTATCACTCAGCACGCCCTGGATTCGAACTCGCGACTCCAGGGGTGGTAGTCAGCGTCAGTACTCACTGAGCTACCTAGGCCCCCGTTCCCATGTTTTATTAATAATATCTGATATAGTTACAATTACATACATTGTGATCTTCTTTTGACCTTTCACTGAACATTATGTTTTTTCCCGCCGTCCAGGTCCTCGCACCATCGCTCTCTGCTTCTAACCATCCGCATCAGTTCGGTATTGTACTCCCATATTATATTCTGTAACTGTTCGCCCCTCTTGTTCAAAATAAACTGTCCTACCGGGTAACACTCTCACTCACGGTGCTGTACTGTACATCCCTGCCTTGTGCTGCTGTATATCTATCTGAAAAGCCTCACCCGCTGGAGGCCAAAAGTGCGCAAGTGATGGATGTTTTATAAAGAAGGTATGAGAAATCACAAAACATAATGTAACCAAACGCTACAGTTTAATTAATAATAATATCTCAATATGTTAAATGGCCATAATGTTAATTAAGACTTTATTATTACAACTGTAATACAATAATACATATACAGAACAATCACGTGATTGAGAATAAACATGAAATAGGACTGTGTTTCAGTCACAATGCACATTGTGTAGTTTAGAGATGATTTGGAGACATTTAGAATGTTATAAACGGCTATTTCTATTTAAATAAATGTTGTTTTCTTAAAATGTTCTGTTTGTCCAAGAATCCTCTTGCAGCAATGCAGGTCTTTGACAATTAGAAGCTGCTAGTTTAGGACCTGTGAGGAGTCTATTTCTCAAACTAGAGACTGTGGTTTACTTGTTTTTTTGTTGTTGTGGATCTGGCCATCCAGTTCCCTCTCTATCCTGGTTAGAGATTCTTTTTTCAACACAGTAATGATTGGAATAGACGTCATGTCTCCAAAACAGTAGACTTTAGGAGAAAATAGAATAGAAACAAAAATAGTTTATTTTTGCCTATTTTAAAACCAAAATTTGACTTGCAAGTGTAAAGCAACTTGTAAGAACTCAATACCTCAGCAAATGGGGAAAAAACCCACTGTATTGTGATTTCTGCATGGTAGCGCAACCATTTTCAATTGTTCTAATATTAAAAGTACCAAATGATCACTTTAGATTGCTTTTTTTAAGGAATAGGTGGCACAGTATATGCTTATATAAAAGAAAAAAATTGAATAAATACCACTTTAAACAATTATTTCAAACCGTAATAATAATTTGCAATGAATGATTTTGTCAGTATTTTTGATCAATTTAATGCATCTTGGTGAAAGACAAAAATTTCTTTGTGTTCTAAAAACGGAAGCGTATATACTATATATAATATAATTTTCATAAAGTAACTTGTAACGTAATTACTTTTTTTTTTTTTTTTTGCCAAACTACTTATTTACTCTTACTTGAGTAAGAATATTTATATATATATACTGTATATATGTGTGTTTTGTTCTTGCAATATACATTAAATAAACATCAACATTAAAAAGACAAAATGTAAAAAAAATTAAATTTTAAAAAGCTGCCAGAATGGGTAACAAGGTTTCAAGTAACAGTACTGCAAATGTAACCAAAATTAAAGGGATAGTTCACCCAAAAATGAAAATTCTCTCCTCATTTACTCACCCTCATGCCATCCCAGATGTGTATGACTCTTTCTTCTGCTGAACACAAACAAAGATTTTTAGAAGAATATTTCAGCTCTCTAGGCCCTCACAATGCAAATGAATGTGTACCAAAACGTTGAAGATCCAAAAAGCACACAAAGGCTTCATAAAAGTAATCCATATGACTCCAGTGGTTAAATCTATATCTTCAGAAGCAATATGATAGGTGTGGGTGAGAAACTGATATTTAAGTCCTTTTTTACTCTAATTCTCCTCCCTATCCAGTAGGTGGCGATATGCATGAAGAATGCGAATCGCCAAAAGAAGAAGATAATGGAAATTGACAGCAAAAAAAGACTTAAATATTGATCTCACCACACTTATCTAAGCACTTCAGAAGATGATGGATTTAACCTCTGGAGTCTTATGGGTTACTTTTATGCTGCCTTTATGTGCTTTTGGAGCTTCAAAGTTTTGGTCACCATTCACTTGTGTTGTATGGACCAACATAGTTGAGAAGTTCTTCTTAAAATCTTTGTTTGTGTTCAGCAGAAGAAAGAAAGTCATAGATGGCAAGGCTGGGATGGCATGAGGCTGAGTAAATGATGAGAGAATTTTCATTTTTGGGTGAACTATTCCTTTAAGTTCGGTAGAGGCTAGCTACAGTAGCTTGGGCCCAAATACTGGTTTGTTATCATTGATCAACTTATATTAGCTATAGATTTAAAACAAAATGCAGTCAACACTACAGTTTGTTTAAAAATGAAGAAAATTTAATATCTGAGATACAGTATATACTATGAAAATATGAGATTATTATGAGATGTATTTGAGGTGTTTCAAACTGGCTACTTTAAATGGTTGGTTCATTGTATGGTAGGTAATAGTTTATCTAACATATTTAATAGCTCTCACAAAATATGGGATTTGTGACTAATGCTTTAAAATAATAATAATAATAATGAGATATCAAAGTGTACCCTATTCATGAAAAGTGCCATAAACTTTTATTTTGCTTAATACCTTTTTTTAAATATACCAGTCAAGGTTACAAACCTACGTTTCATTTTTCTGTTGTTGTGTAATGAATATTTATCTTTTATTTTTCCCAACAGAGTTAATAATACCGCCCACAGGAAACGTCTTTTACGCCATGTCATCAGCTAGTGTGGACTTCCTGTTAAGGAGACGAGGAGGAAACACACCAACAGGGTCACCATCTCTTGGCAATGAAAACAGCGCAACCTTCCCACGAATCAAAGCCAAGGGCCGAAGACTAGTGCGGACACTTTTTTAACAAGAAAACGCAATATTCATGTCAAAGTACTTTCAAAAGAAAAGACACAGTATATTTTATTTGGAGCTCTGCAATTTAACTATGTAGAATTTATTCAAATAAGACTTAATAACATAGTTCAACCCCAAGTGAAAATTGTGAAATAATTTACTCACCCTCACCATGTCGTTCCAAACCCATATGACTTGCTATCTTCATAAAAGGAGATCAGTGACCATTTAGTGGCCTCAGTCACCATTCACTTTCAATGCATGTTTTTTTTTTTTCATACAATGAAAAGGAATGATGAATGAGGTTGTCAATCCCTAACATCTCATTTTGAGCTCCACTGAAGAAAGTCATATGGGTTTGGAACAACATAAGGGTAAGTAAATGATGACAAAATTTTCATATTTGGGTGAACCATCCCTTTAAAGTAATTTTCTGTAAGTCTTATATTGGTGTATTTTGAGTGAAGTTATTACAGCTAAATTTTGCACTATTTTTGCATTTCATTGCAATTCAGTGAGTTTTAATGACAGAGTCAAGTACCCTTTGCTGATGTTAGCATTTCCTGGACTCCCGTCTACCTCTAAAGCTATTAGTCCATTGGTTACAGCATTTTAGTCAAGAAACTACATTATTAATGAACATTAAACTAAGACAGAGAAGCTCAAATCCCAACATAATAACTCTTAAATAAGGTACTTACGCCTGTATAAACATTTCAAACACTGAGCTCTTCTCTATGGGCTACTGAGATGTTAAAGATAGTGCAAGCCTCCCAAATACCTGAATATGAGCTGCAAAAATATATATAAAACACTGCCACTATAATATCCTTACCAAGTATGCAAACTAGTAATTGCTTACTGTGTGTACTCTCATTGTATATTTTTAAATAATTAATTATTGTCGTAATACGCAGGTTGTCTTCCTAAACCTAGTGAGCTGCTTTGCTGTCTACTGCCTACATAGGCAGCTGCCTTATAAATGGCTGTTTTGACCAAACACATTCTTGCGCAAAAAAGTTAGGTGGAGTGACATGAATGGAACAGAACATTGAGATGTTGAAAAAAAAAAAAACAGTGAGACGCAGCGCAGCGGTCAAAAGGTATCTGTCTAGCGCTTGTTGTTTACATAGTAGAACTATTGAAAAACAGCAAAGACGGTTTTAAAACTGTGTTCAGTGTGAACGACCCTTAAGATTTTATCCTAACTGAAATGGAACCACATAAGTGACCAATTTGGAACACTCTACAGAGGCAGCAACTCTGTGCATCATACAAACAGGGTTGGGGAGTAACGGAATACATGTAACGGGAATACGTATTTAAAATACAAAATATAAGTAACGGTATTCCACTACAGTTACAATTTAAATCATTGGTAATTAGAATACAGTTACATTCAAAAAGTATTTTGATTACTGAAGAGATTACTTTACATTTTATTGTCATTTGATTCATTTAATATTTAGTCCTTTCAGATGGAAAACATTTATACATATAAATGATGCGATCCAAAGTGCATTTGAACAGCGGTGAAACACTTTCTTATGATGTGTTACATTCATACGAGCAGACAGAGAAGTACGTTTGAAGTAAGTTTGGAGCAGAAGAAATAGAAATAAACCTTGTGTAAATTGTCAGCTTTACGCTAAGCTAAAGTGCTATTTCTAGCCATTTTACATGCACGTTACCAGGCACGATCATATTTTTATCAAGAAAATTCACGATGGATCATAATTTCTTTTTTCGAGAAAGACCTTTGATATTAGGGCAAAAATCATATTCTTGATAATAATTTTTGTATTGTAAAAATATCTAAAAATCCTTAAAACAAGATCAGTTTGATTTATCTTGTTTTAGAAACAACACTGCATAAGATATTTAGGTTTTTCAGAGAATGTATTTTTAACATGTGTATTTTGTCTTACTGTACTGGCAGAATTTTTATAGTCAAAACAAGTGAAAAAATCTACCAGTGCTGAAGAAGTAATCCAAAGTTTTTAGAATACATTACTGACCTTGAGTAATCTAACAGAATATGTTACAAATTACATTTTACAGCATGTATTCTGTAATCTGTAGTGGAAAACATTTCAAAAGTAACCCTCCCAACCCTGCATACAAATAGCGCTATCTGGACACAATCGATTTTAATAGAGTTTGACATTAACACATTGCTAAGCTTACGATGAGATACTTTAATAAGCATTAACCTCAATAACACATAAATATTGGGTAAAATATGGTCCATCTATTAAATTAGATCAGTTAATTTTCATAGAGTTTGACGTTAGCATATTGCTAAGCTCACAATGCGATACTCTAATAAGCATAAAAATCCATAGCACATAAAAATATTGGTTCAAATTATACATTTTTAATTAGATAGGTCCATTTTAATAGAGTTTGACATTAATAGGGGGCCTAGGTAGCTCAGTGGTAAAATACGCTGGCTACCACCCCTGGAGTTCGCTAGTTCGAATCCCAGGGCATGCTGAGTGACTCCAGCCAGGTCTCCTAAGCAACCAAATTGGCCCGGTTGCTAGATAGGGTAGAGTCACATGGGGTAACCTCCTCGTGGCCGCTATAATGTGGTTCATTCTTGGTGGGGCGCATGGTGAGTTGAGCGCAGATGCTGTGGTGGATGGCATGCGTGCTCAACAAGCCACATGATAAGATACACAGGTTGACGGTCTCAGACGCAGAGGCAACTGGGATTCATCCTCCGCCACACAGATTGAGGTGAATCACTACGCAACCACGAGGACTTAAAAGCACACTGGGAATTGGGCGTTCCAAATTGGGTGAAAAAGGGGAAAAAAAATCCACAAAAAAAAAAAACAAAACAAATAGAGTTTGCCATTAGCATGTTGCTAAACTGTTGATGCAATACTCTAATAAGCATAAAAATCCACAGCACATATAAATATCACATATAAATATTAGGTAATATGGTCAATTTTTCACATTAGCATATAGCTTATGACATGATACTCTGATTAACACATATAAACATTGGGTAAAATGTTCCATTTTTAATTAGACTGGTCCATTTTAATAGAATTTGATGTTAGCATGTTGCTAAGCTCATGATGTGATATTTTAATAAAGCATAAAAATACACGGCGCATATAAATATTGGGTAAAATGGTCCATTTTAAGAGTTTGACATTATTGCTAAGCTTACAACGTAATACTTTAATAAAGCATTTAAAAAGAATCCATATTTCATATAAATATTGGCTAAAATTATATTTAAAAAAAAAAAGAAATTTGATTGAACAAGATTATACTTTGCCATATTAAGTTAATTAGAAGTATCATTATTTTTCTCACGTCGGACCCAGTCTTGGATATTTTAACTGAACTGAACAAGGATTACATGCTTTAGAATTGAGCTGAAAGAAAGTACCATAGAAGGTAATTTAATAATGGGGCCAACCTTTTGGAATAAATGTGGTTTCAAAAGTGCACCTATGAGGCCTTAAAATGCTACCTATGTAGGCAACTCACTACGTTTTTGTACAGAGCCAACAGAGTGTTGGATGTACTGCAGGTCACCAGGCCTGGCTGTTTTCCTAAACCAAAATGAATGACTTTAAAAAACAAAATGAAAATGCAACAAAGCTGTGCCTGTGATATTATTTTTGTACCTTTAAATGCAAAGATGTTATGATCAACCAGAAAAAGGAATGTGCAATTGCATGGTCAAAATGTTACACTGTTTTTCGACCCTGATGAACCTTGCGCTCTCGTACTCGTGCGCTCTTGACGTCTATATGAGGACTGAGGTATACAAGTGCTCACAGCAAGGAAGAGGGGTGTTCTCCATTTCATTTCAGCCTTTGTTTGTGGTCACTCGTTTTAAAAGTGCCTTATTATCAGGAGCTCTTTTGCGAATGCTTTTCTGGTGTGTTGTGCAGAGAAAGCATGTTGCGGCTTTAGTCCTGTACCGTCAGATCTGTATTCTGACTCGTTTATGCACTACAAAACCTCCTATTCTTGTATTAAACTTTAATTTTGATACAACTGACAGCTTTAAGAACTGATTAATGCCTTCAACTTTTCATCTTACAGTGCAAACCATGTATAATGTTTAAGTTTGTAATTTTTGGAAGGGTTCTGTGGTCAGTCTGAGCTATTTCAGCATATTTTTCACCATCTCAAAATTTGTGGATAGCAAAGGCACTGAAATTACCACAAGGTGCTTTTTATTTTGTTCTCAATGTAATCTTATACAGAAACATGATGCTCTACTAGACACATCAACCTAATTCCCAACTGAAATTGTTTGAGAGGCCAAACTAGGCCTGACATAAAATAAACTGTTTCACCTATCTCAGTGTTTACAAAGAAAAAAATTACAGCTTTAATACCCTACATGTTTATTCTTTTATCTTCTGTATTTAAATTATCTAATCATAGATTAACAATTCCCAATTACACAACACTGTACCATATTATAATACAAATTTACAAAAGGTTCAGCTCGATTTGAGAGACATGAGATGATTTAAAGTTTTAATCATACATTAACAGTATTGCATTTGCATTATCTGAATTACCATCATATAATTTAATTAAAACTGTTGTGAAAAACGGGTCCCTTCAAATAGACACATATTAAAAAAGGCCTTTTAAAGGGACAGTTCACCCCAAAAATGTAATTGTCATTATTTACTCACCCTGATATTGTATGACATTCTATCTTGCATGAAACACAAAAGGAGATGTCACGCAAGTTTGGAACAACATACGGTCAGTCTTTTTTTGTGAGTAATTGTGAGTAAATAATGATTATTAAAAAAAATTTACATTTACATTAAAATTACTGTCTCTTTAACCTTACCTAATCAAAATCATACCAATTCGACACAAACACCTGTGGTCTTTCTGTATTAATTTGGTTTTTATGTGTTCATTAGCAATACTGAATGGCTTTATCGCATGTTTGCACTGCTCCGCTGCAGGTCTCACACTGTAGTGCAGCAGAGCGATAGGCCTTCCACACCACAGCATCCTGATGACACACCGTGCCTCCACCTCTTTTCTCCTCCGTCTCGTCACGGTTGATATCTCCTACACAGACCCATCCGCCAGATGTCCTACTTCCTTTGCGGCTGTCGCCGGCACTGATGGCCCACTTCGAATGGTCATGTGTGGTCTTAAAAGTGATACGCTGGCCTGGGGAAATGAGATCTATGTTCAAGACTTCCCAGTTTGGAGAGCAGTCCGAGGGCAGGATGCCCGTGGAGCGATGCCAGAACTGCACCAGCAGGTCGGACTTCAGTGTGGGTGCCACCCAGGAATGATACAAGTCTGATTATGAATGAAACAATGATTACTTTAACAAAGCTTTCAAAGAGGAATGCTGTATTATTTACAAATTATTAATGTTCTATACCTTTAACATCATGACCACAACAGATGTTTTAAAAACAAAAAAACAAAAACAAAAAAAAAGCAATTGTTTTAACTATTGGTCAATGTACATTTTACTTTCTTGCATTAAAGTGTGGCATTACATGAAAAATTAGTCTTACCATTGGCAAAAGCTGCACCCTTTGCAAAGCTAATGAACTCTGTTCCAGCCAATGAGAGGAGTGAAATGCTGCGATTGGCTGGAGAGGAGCAAACGTTTTCCCATCTGCCCAGTTTGTGTTTACAGAGTTGTCTCATAGCGGGCACAGAAACAACCAGAGAATCAGGGACACTGCAGTCGTATATGTGAGGCTGATTGATTTTCAACTGCTCACCTGTGAAAGATATTTACATGCCACATATGAATGAAAAATTACAAAGGAGATCTCTTTAATATCTTAATATTTTCTACAGGACAACATCAATAAGATAAAAGGAAGACTTTTGCTCAAGTCTCCTACTTCTCAGATGTTTCTCCTGAGAAAAAGCCCAAGTAATCTATCTGTCTCCTCTAGAGATCTTAATGATGTAGCTTACTGTGCTCAGATTAAGTTATCAAAGTTTGTAAAAGTCAGAGATCAATTTTTTTTTCTCCCAGACCAAATGATCTGAGCAATACTATATACATTAATTTCATAGCTCTATAATCTATACTACAGAAGCCCTGAACTGCAAGGTGAAAAACAAAAAAAAAAAAAAAAACATCCAAAATAAATCAAAACTGTGTTACATTTTAGCATCTTCAAAGTAGTCACCCTTTACCTAGAATTTGCAGACATGTACTCTTGACATTTTCTCAACCAACTTCTTGAGGTATCACCCTGGGATGCTTTTTAAACAGTATTGAAGGAATTCCCATCTATGTTGGGCACTTATCGGCAGCTTTTCTTTATTATTTGGTCCAAGTCATCCATTTCAAAAACTTTTTTTATTTATTTATAAAAATTTTGATTTGTAATGAAATAAATGTATATGTTGGCATAATTATACTTGTATCTACCAAACTGATTTTAAACATTTAAGCACATGTCTTTAGATCAAAACGTTTTTATGATCATAAGAAACATTACAGTCAAGTGACCCCAAACTTTTGAATGGCTCTGTAGGCTCCGGAAGGCTCTACGACACCTAAAAAAAAAAAAAATTCACTAGGAATTCACTAGAATTTTTTTTTCACCTTGTGGTTCAGGGCTTCCATAATATACTTTACTACTTGATAGTGATTTACAACACAAGATGGAATGGATCTAGGGAGCAGCACAGTGAGTGGTGCTGTCACTATGGTTACAGTGTCAGTAAGAAAGATTACTCTAATGACCGTAACTATGACAACTGCATCCCACAAATGCTTTGTCTATAGAAATTGCATACTGTATGAAAATTGAAAAGGTTAGGTGAGAAGTGTTTCATTGCATCAAGCAATGTTTCCATGATCTGCCAATACGTGAAATTTTTAAAACATACATTAGAAAATCTTTATTCACAATTCAAAAGATGCCAGAGCTTTTCTCAGGAATATATCCTTTTCTGAACTAGGCTATTTTTATATATACTTTTAACCAGCTGGTCTCATGGGAATTTCTAGTGAATATATTAAGTCAGTTACCCACAAGGTCACATACTGTAGGTGTCCTAGCAGAGTAACAACAGGTGTAGCTCAGCATTAACTGCAGACATGTTCCACAAACGTTTGACAACCACACTACCTAATTTTGTACAATTTATCTATTGTTTCGACATTTCAATCCTAACAGATGTCTTTTTCTGAAAATTGCTTGTGATACTTATTTTATTTTTATTTTATTTTTTAAATGAATCCATTTGTTTTGATATGTTGCTATCTAATGCAATGGCATTCATACATTTAAATGTAGCCCAGTGTCTTTTTAGGGCTAATTTCAAGTCAACCATCTGTAGTTTAAATCAACGCACTTTAGCATGGCTACAATCAGTGCAAAATGCTGCAGCTAGACTTTTAACATGAACCTCTTTTAATCAATTTACTCCAGTTTTAGCTTCTTTTCATTGGTTACCAAATAATTTTAGGGTTGATTTTAAGATTGTATGAATTACATACAAGGCATTACACGAGTTGGCGCCAGATTATTTAGCAGAAGTTTTAAGACCTTATGAAACAGTTAGATCTCTTAGATATTCTTGTCGTGAACTGTTGGCTGTTCCAAGATCCAGATACAAAACAAAAGGTGATAAAGCGTTTGTAGTGAAGGCCCCACGATTATAAAACAGCCTGCCCTGGCATTTTAGATCTGCTCCATCATTTTCTGTTTTTAAGTCTCTTTTGAAAACTCATTTGTATAAACCTGCTTTTTTTACTTTGAATTTTTTTGTTTTTACCTTATGTTTTACTGATTGTGTTTTGATTTTAAGGTTTGTGAAGCACTTTGTGCTAAATTGCTAAAAGGTGCTATATAAATAAAGTTATTTTTAATGCATTGGATACCTATGGTCTGAAATTGCTCCAAAGGATAAGTGACACAGATAAAGTTCTGTCCATTATTTATACCAGAACTGGGGTAAGAAAACCGCCCCTCCGTTTTGGGAGGAGGGAAATGAGGCGTGCTTTGGACCAACTAGAAGCCCTGTTGCTTATCAAACAGAACAACACCTGGAACAAATAAAACAGGTATAAATGAACAGGATCCAGTAAATAAATGTGTGCTTTGTTTCATTAAAATCTTAAACAGTTAATAGCAGTAAAAACTGCACATTTGGTGTGGCCACAAGTCCTGCTTGCATCTCCTAAGTGCTTCTGTTCTGGTGGTTAAGATATATCCAACATCACCACCCTGGAAAAAAACTTAACTGCTCAAAGCTAAACCTTAACAAATATAACAGTATGAATAAGCAGATCTGAGGCCTTGTGAGGAGCATGTGATCTTATGAATTTCCTCTTTTATTGTGAAATAGTTATGTGCACATAAAGCCAAGAATATACTTTTGAGTTAGAGTCTTTTGATAGTTTTTAGGATATTGTGTGATCTATTTATTTGTGCAACCCACTGAAAGTGCAGTGCAGATCAATTTGGGGCTGCGCGGCACTGGCGGGGTATAAATGTAATCACTGTAGATTATGTATAAAGTGAATGTAAACAGATGGGGGAAAAAACCCAGATACTATGTCATCTGAGCCGTAGCCTTTTGGGAAAGTGCTCTGACACACAGTATGTTGTGGTAGCATCCCGGCTGACCCGAGTTTGAGTACTGGCTTGAGGTCCTTTCCTGATCCCCCTTTTCTTCCAAAGTCATTTCTGGTCTCTCTCCACTATACTAACCAATAAAGGCGGAAAAAACAAATCCAAAAAAAAAATAAAATAAAATAAAAAATAAAAATAATATATATATATATATATATATATATATATATATATATATATATATATATATAATAAAAAATCAGATCTGTACATTAGGCTTTGCAGTGTAAATGCTGCCTAAGTTTTTAATAGTTACCCAAATTGGGCAAAATATGCAGACAACAGAAGTGGATAAGCAGAGTAAGCTTCTCTAAAATAACTGATCCTGAAATCTGTCAACAAGAAAATGATTTTTAATTCAAATTTATGTTCTGCAAAGAACAGCAAGTTCAAGCGAAACTGGGCTTTTTTGTGATTTAATCAGTAAATAGCTTTATACTAGAAAATTGTGTTTTCATAATAGCATAATTAAGGAGGGTGAACTGTACCTTGTATAAAGGCCCTACTGTTTCCCAACAGCACTTTGATGGTCATTAACTAAAGTCTGGCTATCCACCCATCCCTCACTCTCTCCATCCATGAACATATACTTCAGTCCCTCCTCTACAGGCTCATTATGGGGGTGCGCGAGCTTGTAGAGGTAAAACCTGTAAAGAGAGACAAAAAAAAGAGGAAAAATTCCTCATGAGACCCTTTACATCAGTATAGTGTGTGGGACATACAGTAAGAAACATTTACTCATTTTGCTGTCCCTTTTATCCAATGTACAAATATGCCATACAAATAAACAATGTCTAGAATGCTACAACAAAACTTTATAAAAATATATTGGTAACAATTTACAGGTTCATGTACAAGGTTCCATATGTTAAAATTAGTTAACAATGAACAATACTTTAACAAATATTAATAAATGCTGTAAATGTTAATTTCAACATATAGTAGGGGTGGGAATCACAAGGTAACTGGCGATACGATATAATATCGATATTTACGATACAATACGATATTACTGCGGTTCTTTATTTTTGGTGTGTGATTCAAAACTACGATATATTGCAATATTTCACTCAATGATTCTCATTCATCTTCATCAGACTTAAGAGAACTGTATTCAAATCACCAAATGCATTGTTAAATTAATATAAAAGTGCCAGTTTACAAACCAAGGCCAGTTTATTTCCTAATATCTATGTACAATGCAAAGCCATAAGCATATGAGACCATAATGGCTCCCTATTTCTGTGGTTAGGTCAATGTAGCTTGACTTTCTAAAAATTAATTACAGTTTTTATAAATACAATAGTAGCCTAAACACTTTAAAAACATTATTTATTACAACACAGTTTCAACACACAAAAGTATGATAGATTTCACCTAAAACGTTAGCCTGTTTTATATGATACTAACATTTTTGTCAAAATACTACTGTTACTACTGTAAAATCATAACACATTTTAGTAAGGGAGGGTGATTGTGTGTAAAGTATGATAACTGCACCTTCTAAGGGACTGTTGTTGAATTCCTAGATCGATTTGGCAAAGAGAATTTTTCCCCCCCCATCACCATAATATTAATGTGGAAAAATGTAAATATTCATGATGGAAAATTTCAATAATAATATCAATATTTAGTGTCCAAATATCGATACAATATCACAAGGAAAAATATTATGATATTTTAACATATCTATATTTTCCACACCTCTAAAATATAGTAATACATTTTTAAAATAAAGTTATATATGTTAGCATTAACTAATGCTAACATATATAACTTTATTGAAAATTTTTAAACATTTCAACATTAATAATAATAATATATATATAAGGGGTTGATAACTGGTCACTATTTCTTGTAAGTTTTTCACAATTTTTAATCACCTTTAATCTTCATGACATTACACTTAAATAGTCTTGCAGTGTCAAATCAATTTCAGAAACTTTAATTATTCAGTGCAGTTGCATTTAATTAATATGAGATCATAAAAACTGTATGTACATTAATTATAAAACATTTAGAAAATTATTTTAAAAAATAGTTGAAGTATAGCATGTTAAACTGCAGTTCACTGCTGTCACTGCGTCATGTATGAGATGAGATATGTTCAAAAACAAAACAAAAACACTGTATATACATATATATATGATGGACAAAGCTGTACTGTGTAGACTACTATGATTAAATATGCTGCATGTTTAGTCCTTCAGGCCATTTAAAATGAGAAATGAGTTTATATACAAATCAGTCAACAGGTTTACCCTGATCATCAGGAGATAGAGGAACCTCCTGATGCATGTAGGAGGAGAAGGAGAACAGGAGCCAACATGATGGAAATGAAGGAACCTAAAAAAAAAAATTTAAAAAAAAAATAGTTAAACTAAAAACAGTTTTATTCATCAAGGTAAATCAAATGAAAACACAAGTTCAAAATACATTCAATATAACAAACAGTCTCAACAACACCACTCCAGTGTGACACTGCTGAAAAACTGCATGTTTAAAGTCTCAACAGTAACTTTGGCATAGTGGCTTATTCCAGTCAGACGTTTTACTCTCCATGCACATTCATTTTACATATGTTTATGGTCTAACAGATTGTATGATTGAATGCCAATAGATGACCCTTGTGGTCTAAATCTTTAACATTAACTTTTTAAATGTTGCTAACTTTACCTTAAAGCTCGGCAGGCGAGCTGCTGAAGTGGTTGAAATGTAAATTGTTCATGTCAGTCCATCTGAGAGTGAAAGTTTTAAATCCTATTTTTCTGTCACATATAGCAGGTTCATTAGTTTCAATTCTGAAAACGTAGAAATTAGGTAGAATATCTGTTACATAAGCAACTGCTGTATAGAGTGGGCGGGGACTAGTAGCCTGGGTGTTTCTCTATTGGTCAGCTTCGATAGGGCTTAATGTTATGTATTTTCAAATTAATGGCTGTAAAAATTATAGTAAACGAGTTATTATTCAGGTGTAATTATGATCAAAAAACATATTTCAAATCAGCAATAAAATCTGACAATACTGGAATCATAAATTGTGATTCTTAACCTCATATTACGCCAAAAACGCAATTTTCCCAGTTTTTATAGCTAATGCGCACGCGCTTTCTAGAGTTGATTGACAGGTGATGTCTGTATCTAAAAGGTGATTGGCTCTTTTAACTGTAAGGCGGGACTTCCTTTCTACATCCGTTGACCGTTGGGCGCTCAGAGCTCCTTAGTCCTTGGTTGAGCATTCCAATTTCTCCCATGATGGTAACTCCGATACTTTTCCGCGAACCGGTTCTTTCGGACGGTTCGTTTCAATGAACTGGTTAAAAAAAAAACGATTCACCAGTTAATATACGTCATCACGTAATGACGTCATTCACGCAGAAACACATTCAGTAAAACCATATGTAAGGGCATATTGCTGATTATAACATATTATTTAATTAAGTTATAATAATAAAGGTGTTTATTGTCATCAGTGTTTCATTCAGTGATCTTACAATACATCCTACATTAAAGTTTTGCACCTAAAGCACCCAATACTGACACTGATACACAAACGTGGATGTTCTTCATGTGTTTAAAGCATAAAAAGTGATAACTAGTCTTAATCAACTCCCTTTTTTTACAGAAACCATGATCCAGCTCATCACAACTTCAGATATAATCTGCATGCACAATACTCAATAGTAAAATTTGTTTACATCTCTCGAATGAAACGTTTCGCCCCTCATTCAAATCCTCGGTTCACGCATGCTCATCAGCTTCTCATTGATCAGCAGTTTTCAGTATTATGTTCGAAAGAGTCGATTCTCAGTTCATTGTACTGGTGACTCGCAAACTGCTGCGAGTGACTCGTACTGTTGACTGGAGAGCTGTTACGAGCGACTCATTGTACTGTTGACTCGAGAGCTGTTACGAGCAGACTCGTACTGTTGACTCGAGAGCTGTTACGAGTGACTCATTGTACTGTTGACTCGAGAACTGCTGCGGGCGACTCATTGTACTGTTGACTCGGGAGCTGTTACAAGTGACTCATTTTACTGTTGACTCGAGAACTGCTGCGAGCGACTCGTACTGTTGACTCGAGAGCTGTTACGAGCAGATTCATTGTATAGTTGACTTCGAGATCTGCTGCGAGCGACTCGTACTGTTGACTCGGGAGCTGTTACGAGCAGACTCATTGTACTGTTGACTCGGGAGCTGTTACGAGCAGACTCATTGTACTGTTGACTTTGAGATCTGCTGCGAGCGACATGTACTGTTGACTCGAGAGCTGTTACAAGCGACTCATTGTACTGTTGACTCATGAGCTGTTACGAGCGACTCGTACTGTTGACTCATGAGCTGTTACGAGCGACTCATTGTACTGTTGACTCGAGGGCTGTTACGAGCAACTCATTGTACTGTTGACTCGGGAGCTGTTACGAGCAACTCATTGTACTGTTGACTCGAGAACTGTTGCGACCCGAGCGTTCAGTCCGATTTGTGAACTGGTTGGAGCAGCTCATTGCAAAGAACAGTTGGCAAAAGCAGATATCACCAGTTCTAGGATCATATTACTCCCGGTTATCGGCTCATTTTGATTCGGAGTGTCAGGCACATCTGAGAGACAGGTTAAGATAGAGTAACTTGCGAATCAGTGTTGAATCGAGATGCAAACTGTTTCAAACGATTCAGTCCAACTAGTTCAACTCGTTCACTAAAAAGAACCGGTTCAAAAGAACGATTCGTTCACGAACTGGACATCACTACTCTCATTCATTTTACTAGAAGTGGCCCGTCTCTGCTAAATAGTTTCTGTAGGCATACAATATTCTCAGCGAGTCCACTGTATTTCGCAAGATGGGCAGAATTTCCGTTTGGCAGGCGGAAGTGCAATTGGTTGGTGTTTTGTGTGTAGCCGGTCACTGCTTGCTTGTGTGTCTTGCAGTTAGATTCTTGCTTTTTAAATGTTGTAAGATGTCTTAAAAATTTCCCGGACAATGTGTGCAATTAATGGTTATCCTAATAATCAAGTGAAAAGTTTTGTCTAAAACAAGTAATGTTATGATCAGAAACCACCCTCAAAGCAAAGTGCTCCAGTCCCATGCTGCTTCTTCCATCAGCTGCCTACAGAAGGATTGACATAGAAACATCTGTTTGAAAAAAGCTTGGAATAATTTGTTTGTGTGCTCTTTTCACTTTATTGTCAAGAAGTCAGCAGTGGGGATTACTCATATTATCCACCTTTACAGTCCGGCTTTGGTAGACGTCTAGAAATGGAGCCAAATGAATTACATAAACCATAGCATTATTGTGCTAACAGTTGTGTGTACATGTGCTGAAAGTTCATTAGACATTTTGAGAGTTTGTTCATTTCTATTCAGTGTTTTTAAATGGCATATAAAAGAACAGTGTTTTACCTGAACTGTCTGCGAGTAGTGACGATGTTTTCAACTGTTTTCATGCTGTGATGCTAAATTGATCAATTCTACAGTGAAAGTCCATAATTATTAGATGAGACATGAACAGGCCTGCAATTCACTTTCTTTTGAGCGTCTTTGCAGAACGTGCATGTCCTCTCTTAAGGGGAAAAGGTGATTTGGAAAACAGTGTGGACATTAATTCAGTATCAATTAAATGTATTTGTACAGCTAGTGCTTTTAATAATACATGCTGTTTTATAGTTGCTTTACAGAGAACATTGAACTTATGTGTACAATGTTTATAATGTATGTCCTATATGTTTATTTGTATTGCATGTAGTTCTTTTTGTATGGTATATTTAATTGTGTGGCTGCTAATACATCGTTATTTCCTACACAAGAACAATAAATTCAATCTATCAACAGGATCAGTTGTTCAGTCAACACTAAAAGGTTATAGCATTTAGATATGGATATTATGTATGTAAACTAACAATTATAAAGCTAGATTGAGCTTACTACACAGTCATCTCCCACAAAATAACTGTATTTTATCCGAAAAATGGCAGCATGACAGTCTCATCTTCTGAGTCCTGTAATACACGAGCATCTTGCTGTCTGGACCTCCAAACAAACTCTTCAGGTTCTGACTTGACTCAATATATGCTTGAAAATAACCATAATTATCTACAGTTCTGAAAACATGTCAAACTTTACAGCTGTGAAGGCACTAGTAGGCTACATAACTTTTCAGGTTAGTCTGCTCAGGTTCTTCCATCGCTGGCTAAAGACTCAACAAAATAACTAAAATGCTTCTATTTGTGATATTTAGCCATCATCCTCAAACTCATAATCATTAACAGATAGGTGGGGAAGAACAATATTGCCTCGCTATAATTCTGTGATCATTTGTTCTCAAGTTTCCGTCATTTTTAATGCTGCGTTAGTACATAATATAACGACTGTTTACGCTAAACCGGAAGTTCTGCCCACATCGCCCGCAAAGAATCATGGGACATGGGATGTCAAACATGAGGACGCTTGCAGAATGAACTATCATTGAAAATGAAGTGCATCTTTATATTTAGGCCCATTATATATTTGTATATTTTTATGAATTATACTAGTCCCTCTTTTATCCACAAAAAGATTTTTTGAAACTTTATAAAACGCTTAAAATCGTTTCTCTACCTCTAAGGTACTTGCGTTCAATCTCAATGTACACCGATCAGCCACAACATTAAAGCCACCTGCCTAATATTGTGTAGGTCCCCTTCGTGCCGCCAAAACAGCGCCAACCCGCATCTCAGAATAGCATTCTGAGATGATATTCTTCTCACCACAATTGTACAGAGCGGTTATCTCACATTTTTCCCCCATTTTGATGGTTTATGTGAACATTAACTGAAGCTCCTGACCCATTTCTGCTTGATTTTAAAAACGGCACTGCTGCCACACAATTGGCTGATTAGATAATCGCATGGATTGTTGGTGCCAGACGGGCTGGTTCTGTAACTGCTGATCTACTGGGATTTTCATGCACAGAAGTGTCTAGAATTTACTCAAGGTGCCAAAAACAAAAAACATCCAGTGAGTGGCAGTTCTGTGGATGGAAACACTTTATTGATGAGAGAGGTCAACAGAGAATGGCCAGACTGGTTAGAACTGACAAAGTCTATGATAACTCAGATAACCGCTCTGTACAATTGTGGTGAGAAGAATAGCATCTCAGAATGCTATACTGACAGGGTTGAGAGGGTTACTTTTGAAATGTATTCCACTACAGATTACAGAATACATGCTGTAAAATTCTGTTACATGTATTACATGAGGGCGACCAATATTTGTCAGGTGGATTTAATTTTGTGGCTCATCGGTGTATATTAATGTTGATGAAAGCTTTGCAGCTTCAGCGTAATTTTAATGTGACAATCTATCATTCTCTAAACATCTTTATGCATATGCAATTTCATGAGGGGAAAGCAATGTATTGGATTTTGTTTTCACAACTTCCCTCTTTGGATTATGTTTTTTGCCTCAGAAATGTATATTTTTTTCAGAGCTGCACTTCCTTGTTCACGCCACAAGAGGTAAGCCAAAGCATATTTAATACATACATACATACATACATACATACACACACACACACATATATATATATATATATATATATATATATATATATATATATATATATATATATATATATATATATATATATATACACACACACAGACACACAGACACACACACACACACACACACACACACACAGTATATATATATATATATAGCCATTACTGGGTATTTTCTGAGGACCTAATTTAAGTTGAATCATATGTTAGTCTTTTAGAAGAAAAACTAAAGTACTGAAAACATGTAATGTCATAAAAGTATTGTAATTTATGTAGAATTATGTTCTCTGGCAATGTGAGTGATGTTACAAATGTGACTATGTACAGTACAAATACCTTTTTATTTGATTTTGTGGCATTGAATAATAATAATAATTAACATATTTCTGGAAAAAATCAGAGGACCTTCTCCTGCATAACATTTTCTTTGGTTTAGACATTTAGTAACAAAAATTAATGATCACTGCCTTTCATACCTAGTTTTCACTTGTATTCTGTACTGTGCCTTCTCGATTTGCATACCATTTATTATACCACTTTTGTTTTTCCTGTATCAATGTTGCCATTTAGCTGTTCTTAAACTCACTGTATATTCTACGTTTATATTTGCACTTAACTGGTTACTTACAATCTATAAGTCATACCATTTCACTTGCAACAGTACTATTTAAAAAATATACATTGCTATTTGCACTTCTGTTAAGATGCTAGCTGTAATTTATTGACTCTGTACTTGCACAATGACAAAGTCGAATCCAATCTGTGTAAATAAAATGTAAATATACATGTAAATAAAATAAACCACAGCTGTGTTACTGCTGGCTCCTATCACCTATGCGTGTTGTGAACAGAAGAGATGTGGGTGTCAGCAACTTGTGGTTATTGCTCTGTGCACCTTGCTAAAGGTGGAGTAGAGTTTCACTGGAGACAGAGAGGGTGAGATAGAGAGATGGCCAGTCTATCACCTCTACCCTTCACCAACTTCTGCTTTCTCCGGCTCAACATCCTAATCTGTGTGTCTTTACTCTGTCTGATGCCAGTCTGCTCTTTCTTCATCAAATGTGTGTGTCCATGTGTCCACTCTTTGGGTGTTTGCTGAACGGATAAAGAGCATCAGAAGCAGGTACTGTTCATCTGTTCGCAAGCTGCTTCTCATTCATGGAAATTTCTGCTTTCTTGATATCCTAAATGTTACTTATGATCTTTTCTGCTTTAACACACAAACGACATAGGGCTCAAAATCTGAGATGTGGATACATGTAATTGTGACCTTCATTTATTCTACACTTCTGTCAGGTAATAATCTTGGACAGGTATGTTGTGTTTGATATAAACTGGGCTATTAAATCAATTTGGAAAAATGTGATGAGAAATGTTTGAGTTCGTTCTGAAATCTCTGATTTGTAATCACAGACTTGAAATCTTGGAAAATGTGAGACAGACAGAGAGACAGACAGACAGATAGATAGATAGACAGACAAATGTGATTGCAGATACTCTGAGTCTACTCTGTACTCTTAAGTTACATGAATGCCCTTGGTGCACAGGTTATTTATATTGTATTGATCTTTATTTTTTCCTGTGTTTTTATCACTGGTGTCAACAGCATACACCTTAGTGAGGTCAATACGGTCCTCTCTTATTACTCTTCTGTTGCTTTATAGGGGTAGTGGCCAGTAAATGGCTCATCTATTTCTCCAGGACAGATATCTGCGTTTGGGCCGGGACTACAGTAACACTGCCATGTCGCTATGATTACCCCTCACCCTACAGCGCGACACGGGTGATGTGGTTCCACATCTCCACTGAGGGCAGACGGGATATTGCTTACCATGCTGATGGGAACCTTCTGAGCCCCTCGTACAGGGATAGGGTGAAATACATGGGGGGCCACAAAAGATGCAGTGTGCAGATTACCAACGTGAAGCTGAGTGATGCAGGAATGTACCATTTCAGATTCGAGACCGATCACCCGCAGGGCAGATGGACCTCTCCTGATTCAATCAGTCTTTCAGTCACAGGTGAGTTCACACTTCAATGTGTGTTATGTTTTGAATGTTAAAATACTTTAATAACCGGTTTATTGTGCAGAGACAACTATAAGTAAGCCATTCGCAGATTGACTTACTGAAAATTGTAAACATTGTGGATCTGTGCAACTTTTAACATTGTTATGTTTGAACAATCGATTTTCGATTTTTGGCTCAACCTACAGTATGGGGTGTGTTTGGGGTGGGTTGGAATCAAAACTATTAGTAGGCTACATTGAAGGAGAATCCGGCCATATAGGCACCAGAGTATCAAATAAACTTGGGGGTCATCTCTTTTCACTTGGGCCAGTAAGCAACCACTGCATAGCAATGATATAACGTGGCAGCAAATTTTACACTGGCAGTGACCACTCACTTATTCCTCTGAAAATGTTCAAATCTAGTTATTTTTGCAATTGCATTGGTGCTGCGAGTGGCACATACTGCAAATTAGACACTATTTTGCTCAAACAATTCTGCACGAACATTTTAATTTAATGAAAGGAATATTCCGGGTTCAATACAAGTTAAACTCAATCGACAGCATTTGTGGCGTAATAGTGATTACCACAAAAAATTATTTAGACTATCCCTTGATTTGTTTTTTAAAGATTATGGTTACAGTTAGGCACTTACTATGAAAGCAAACGGGGCCAGTCATAAACATTAAAATATACACTGTTCCAAAAGTATAGCCACAAGATGTAAACATTATTCATGATAACATGATATTAATATGATCAAATTACTTACTAACCATATCTGTGTAAAGTTATATCCAATATTAGATTTTTGTCATGACGATATAAGGCCGATAAACCTTGTAATCTGGTAAATGCCGTAACGTCAGTAAATCTATGATTTTATCGCACTAAAATCATGGCAACACATATAACGTTTATTTCTTTTGGCTGTACTTTTGACACAGTGTGTATTTTTACGTTTATGGACAGGCTCCATTCACTTCCATTGTAAGTGCCTACTGTCACAACAATTTTTGCATCTAAATTACTTTTTGTGGTAAGCAACATGCTTGTATGCCACAAATGCTGTCGACTGATCTTAACACAAATACGTGTTTGTATTGAACACGAAACATTCTGCATCTTTTTCACCCAAATGTTGTTCAGGATGTGGCGTGTACCAAATGTAGTTTATGATTTTTATTTGTGGTGAACTACGCTTTTAAATCTTGTTCTGGTTTCAGAGCTTCAGGTACATGTGCATCCAGCGAGAATCGGAAACATGTTTGCTGCCGGGGAGACGGTGTTCCTAAGCTGTGTGGCACGAGGCTGTGCCTCACCTGGCAGGAACTTTGCCCTCTATCGGAATGGACTCAACTTAGGGCAGTCCAGCAAGCTGTCAGCCATCTATAACTTTGACAGCCAGCATGCAGGTACCTACACCTGCCGCCCAATACCACCTCAAAATGTGCAGTCACCGGGAGTCACCCTGGCTCTTGGCTGTGAGTATAAAATAATTCTGATGCTAATAATTAACACAGTAATAAAGTTCAGCTCTTCATTACTTACGTAACGTCAAAGTAGAGGATGTGCAATTCAAATATGCCCTCCCTTGTAGCACTTGCATTTGATATCTCTCTCTCGCTCTCTCTCTCTCTCTCTCTCTCTCTCTCTGTCTGTCTTAGATGCTCCTCGCTACACCACGGTGCAGATGACCCCTCAAGAGGCACTCACGGAGGGCAACTCAGTGACTTTGACCTGCAGCAGTGATGGAGCTCCGCCAGCAGAGAGTTTTGCCTGGTTTAAGGAGGGAGAGAGTGGCAGCTTGCCAGACAGCTTTAAACCTGAGCTGAGACTGTGGAGTTTGGACTACAGGGACCATGGAGAGTACTTCTGTGTTGCCCGCAACACACTCGGCACAGACCGGTCCAGACCGCTTTTAGTAAATGTCACATGTAAGACAAACCCTATAGTTCTTTCATACATTATTGCATTGTTTATCTGCAGATATTTTCATGTAGACATAAAAAACAAATTAGTTGTAGATCTATATGAGGATTTTTAATGGCCGATGCAGATACCATTATCTATATAGCAAGATGGCCGATGGCTGACATCATGCTGATATATATAATACAATTCAATGACAGCAAATAAGGTGTACACAAAATTGTTTAATTGGAATGAATACTTATTCTACACAATTTTTTAAAACAGAAAATGTATTGAAAATCTATTAACAAGGTTGTCAGTGGATTTAGTAACTCGCTCAAGGGGGAACGACCAGTTCTTTTAATCGGTCAAGTGATCACAGTTATCGCCTGATGTCCATAATCTAAAAATGGACAAAGTAATTGCCATGACCAATGTACTGGTCTATCACAAAAATGAATTATTAACTGGTCTCTTTGCATAACTGATCTTATTAACATGCTTTTATAAACAGACCCTTTTCAGATTTGCAGGTTTGCAATGTGGATGTAAACTATTGCAGGGGAAACTTCTATAGTGATAAATAGGAGACCACAGCAAATATTATTTCTGCATTCCCATTTGCACCAACCCCAAAAGAAAAAATCCACTATTATGTTTCAATGACTGTCCAAAAAAGGATTAGGGCAGTCAGGGCAGAGGAAGATGCCTAATATATTGTCATTCCCTTAGCAGTTGAAACCTTTCGCCACAGTGGTAACTATTTTTTTTTTTTTTTTTTTTTACTAATTTCAGGGCAATATAATACAAAATATAGTGTTATACATTGACACTTAATAATTTAAAAATGTGTGCTAGATTTACGCTGCTAAATAAGGTGGAAACGTGTCTTTAAAGTCTGTGAAAAGGGTCCATATTACAGCTTTTTTTTTTATATTTTTTTTCAGTGAATCATAGAGTAGGTCAAAATGACAGCTTATTTGAAGGGATAGTTTAAATTAGAGAATTGTTATTTTTGGGTGAACTATCCCTTTACTCACCCTCATGTCATCCCAGATGTGTGTGACTTTCTTTCTTCTACTGAACACAAAGATTTATATCTCAGCTCTGTAGGTTCATATAATGCAAGTGAATGGAAGCCAAAAATTTGAAGTTCCAAAAAGCATATAAATTCATCATAAAATAAACGACTCCAGTTGTTAAATACATGTCTTCATAATCGATATGATAGTTGTGGATGAGAAATAGATACAAATTGAAATCCTTTTTTACTATAAGTCTACACTTTCACATTCGTCTTCTTTTGTTTTAGGCGATTCACATTCTTTGTGCATGTCGCAACCAACTGGGCAGGGAGGTGATTTATAGTTAAAAAGGACTTAAATATTGATCTGTTTCTCACCCACCTATCATATTGCTTCTGAAGACATATTAAACCACTGGAGTTGAATGGATTACTTTTCTGCTGTCTTTATGTGCTATTTGGACCTTCAAAGTTCTTGCCACCATTCACTTGCACTGTGAGGACCTACAGAGCTGAGATATTCTTCTAAAAATCTTTGTGTTCAGCAGAAGAAAAAAAGTCATACACATCTGGGATGGCAAGAGGGTGAGTAAACTTGGGGTGAACTTTCCCTTTAAGAAATGTCTCTTTTTTTCTGGTGTAGAAAGACACCAGACATATGAACTTTTCCCTTTCTCTAATTAGATTTTTTTGCTGAGTTTGTCTTTTTGAGTGAGAGTTTCTTTCAGTTACAGGTTCTTGTGTAATAACTTTAATTTCGTTATGTCAGATTGTCACACATTGTCTGCCAACCTTCACTATATCAAAGTTCAAATCATGTGTACAAATAGAAAATATTAGGGAACCACATCTGCAATGAATACTTTGCAATGAAAGAAGTAATTGCATGGATTTCATGAAACTATAACTTTCCACTTGTTTGGATTTGAACAAACCCATAACTTTCAGCACATAACTGGTCACACGTTATGGTCTAACAATGCTCTTCATTCCTCAAAGAAGTTTGTTAGACTGAAGCAATAATTGTACAATTGTAATAAATATTTCGGTAACATTTTACAATAAGGTTCCATTTGTTAACATTAGTTAACAATGTTAGTTAACATGAACTAACAATGGACAATATTTGACAGCATTAATTAATCTTGGTAAGTGTTAATTTCAACATATAGTAATAAATTTTTAAAATCAAAAGTTGTACATGTTAAAATTAGTAATGCACTATGAACTAACATGAACTATAATAAACAATTAGACGCTGCCTGGCCAAAAAAACAAACAAAAAAAAAAGTCACCATTTGGATTTAAATAAGAAGATACTTAAGAGCTATGACTGGATCATTATTGCAGTGATTAATATGTTTCAGCTGGCAACAATTCTTTTAACCCTAACTGATGCAGTGTGTAGCTTCTCATGTTTAAGCAACCATTTCAGAAGACGAATCCCATGGTCATGGACATTTTTTTACTGTGTTTCAGAAGGGGTAAATTATTGGCCTGCATCAAGCAAATAAAACAACTAAGGAGATTGCTGAAATCGCTGGAATTGGGTAAAGAACTGTCCAACACATTATTAAAACCTGGAAGGATAGTGGTGAACTGTCAACTTTGCGGAAGAAATGTGGTCAAAATCTTGAATGATTGTGATCAGAGATCACTAAAACGCTTGAAGTCACATCGTAAAAAATCGTCAGTAGAACTCACGGCTGTGTTTAATTGTGAAAATAAGAGAATTTCCACAAGCATAATGTGACGAGAACTTACAGGATTGGGACTAAACAGCTGTGTGGCCACAAGAAAGCCACTTGTTAGTGAGGCTAATTGAAAAAAAACAAAAAACAACTTAAGTTTGCTAGGGAGCATAAAGATTGGACTGTGCAGCAATGGAAAAAGGTCATGTGGTCTGATGAGTCCAGATTTACCCTATTCCAAAGCGATGGATGCGTCAGGGTAAGAAGGGAAGCACATGAAGCGATGCACCCGTCATGCATAGTGCCCACTGTACAAGCCTCTGGAGGCAGTGTTATGATCTGGGGTTGCTTCAGTTGGTCAGGTCTAGGCTCAGCAATGTTATGCGGCAATAAAATGAAGTCAGCTGACAACCTGAATGTACTGAAATCAATGGATTTTTTTCTTCCCTGATGGCACGGGCATATTCCAGGCCAACAATGCCAAGATTCATCAGGCTCAAATTGTGAAAGAGTGGTTCAGGGAGCATGACTGAGGAATAATTTTCACACATGAATTGGCCACCACAGAGTCCTGACCTTAACCCCACTGAAAGTCTTTGGGATGTGCTGGAGAAGACTTAACTAAGTGATTCGACTCTCCAGTCATCAATACAAAATCTCAGCCAAAAATAAATGCAACTCTGGACAGAAATAAATGTTGTGACGTTGCATAAGGTTGTCGAAACAACACCACGACGAATGCGTGTCGTAATCAAATTAAAGGCGGTCCAATGAAATATAAGAGTATGCAACTCTTTTTTGGCCAGGCAGTGTATTTTATTAACTAACATTAACAAAGAGTAATAAATGTTGTAAAAAATATATTGTTCATTGTTAGTTTATTATACCTAATTGTGGCAGATGTCACTGCATTCCCTACCAAGGAGGAAGCGGAGACAAGGTGGACTGTTCACATAGACTTTAATTACATGTAATTCACTTAGACATAGCATGCACACAATATGTGCAACTCTCTCTCTCTCGAACTGGTGTCTCTGGCTCCTCTTTATCCCTCTCACGCTGATTGGGGTAATCCTCATGGCCCGGCCATGCCCTCCTCCTCGTCACACCAATTTATTAACTAATGTTATCCAATGGAACCTTATTGTAAAGAGTTACTAATATTTCTAAACAACAGCAATTTTTGGGCCTTATTATGTGCTTTTCTGTTAAGTAATATGTAATTGTGTGCGTTTCTAGACTCCCCAAAGAACACCAGAATCATGGTCAGTCCTAAAGGAGATATCATGGAAGGGTTTGCCGTCAATCTGACCTGCAGCAGCAACGGAAACCCTCCTGTGCAGAAATACACCTGGTATAAAGTGAACGGCGGTCAGCCCTGGACCAAAGGCTCTGTGCAGAATCTCACCTTCCCCAGTGTGCGTTCCCATCATGCTGGACAGTACTACTGCACTGCATGGAACACTTTTGGCATGGGAACATCACCCACTGTTACATTTACAGTGCTTTGTAAGTTTATACCTATACTTTCAGGGTTCCATCCGTCAAGGAAAACCTTGGAGTTAACATGATCAATGTCCCAAATTTGCTTACTTGATTTGTGCAGAATATTCAATATTTCTTCTTCAGTTTAAGACATAACGTTTATTTTTTTATTTTTTTAAATCCTAAAACTTTCGGTCTAGATGTATACGTGTGTGTGTATACATCTATTTATATATATATATATATATATATATATATATATATATATATATATATACAGATTTCAGAAGATGCCTTATGCAAAACTAATTAGTTTTTTCTAACCTCTCTCTCCTGTCTCTCAGATGCCCCCAAAAACACTTCTGTGCTGGCTCGTCCCTCCACAGTGATCGAAGCGGGCAGCTCACTGACGCTGACCTGCAGCAGTCAGGCCAACCCGGCGGTGGAGAACTACACCTGGCATCGGATCAATTCAGCTGATGCCTGGGAAACTCGATCAGGTCCCAGCTACACCATTGCTGAGGTCAGCCCTGGAGCCAGCGGCCAGTACTACTGCGAGGCCCGCAACCGCATCGGAGCACACAGCTCCCCTGTCCTGACAGTGAAAGTTCGAGGTTAGTACATTACACAATGTGTTCAACAGTATATTTCATTGTTTGTTTGTTTGTTTGTTTGTAACCAATCCAAGTAACCAATGTGCTTGGGGGCCTTTGACTACTTAGGGGCCCTAATCTGTTGCAAAAATTATGTGCATAGTATAAATAAATATCAAAACTAATCTTTTACATTTTGTTGATTGTCAGTGTAAAACTATATTAAAATAAAATAATCTGTTTTTTTATTGGAACATCTAATATATTTTGGTTTAATAAATGAATAGCTGTTGTAAAATCCAGACAAATCCACATTCTTCATTTATTCTGCAAGTTCTTAAATTGCTTGCCAACCATAAAAACCTAAGGGGCCGTTCACACCCAGTGCCTTTTTGCGTCCGTCTGCGCTGTTTTTCAATTGTTTTTATATGTAAACATAAGCTAGATGGATGTCTTTGAACGCTGCACCACATATCACAGTTTTTTCACCGTCTCTCGCAGGAGTGCCATGTTTTATAGATGGCGTGTCACGTTAAAAACAGCTTTAACTTTTAAAAATGCAGCTCAAGACACCTACTTTCTTTTATAATCATTGCGCTGTACCTAAATGACTAATTTCAGGCGTGAAACTCTGAATGGCACAAGCTGATAAGTTCTTTGAACTTGTTATCTGTTAGACAGTCAGCTAGCTCACATGTGATATGTCAAGCCAGTCAGCTCACATGGTGTAATATTAGAGGTCCTCTGACATGTAATCGGGTAGCCAATTAACTTCCGTACTCTCTGGTTTCACTGTTTCACGCTGTGAGAGTTTTCTCTGAAACCCTCCTCCCCAAGCTCCAAGTGTCTATATCTGATAAATGGGGATTATATTTATGTCTAATAGTGCAGCAGCATATCATACATGCTTGATGCAGCATGTCTTTTTCTAATTGTACTGCAGCAGCAGCATGTCCATATCTAGTCCGCCAAGACCAATTTCCTATCAATATGTCATACTCACATTAACATGCTAAATATATCCGTGAATTTTTTAAGCGCAAGATTGTGTTTGTTCTGAACAAAATTTGCTGAAAACGATTACTGCAGATTTCACTTTTAGGTTCAAACCTTTAAAAACATCGCTTTTCCTAAAAAAAGTCAAAACAGAACATTATTATGCTTTATTAAAAAACAATTCTCTGTTTTTTAAATGTAACATCGGTTACACTTTATTTTTACGTCCTTGTTACAGTGTAATTACACACGTAAGTACTGAGTAATCTTACTTAACAACATGTACTTACAATAGGATTAGGGTTTGGGTTTGGTTTGGTTTAGGGTTAGTTGCATGTAATTATGCATAATTTACTGTTATTACTATAGTCATTACAAGGACACTGTAAAATAAAGTGTTACCGTAACATCTGATATGTCAATCATTCCAGCTCTAAAGTCTTATTGGATGAGTCACGTTTGAAGTCATAATAAAATCCAGATAAATGCCCAACTGTGATAGCAGTCTAAGGGGCAATTCACACCAAACAAGTTTACACATCCATATGTGCTGTTTTTCAATAGTTCCTTTTACTATTGTGCCACGTCTCACTGTTTTTCAGCGTCTCGCACATAGGCACCACATTTTTTAGACAGCATGTAATTTAAAAAGAACTTCAACTTTTAAAAACGCATCTCGAGATACCTGCGTTCTTTAATATTTGTTGCACTGCGTATAGTTTTTTTAACGCAAGAATGTATTCGGTCCAAATAGGCTGTTGAATAAAAAACTAAAAGTGGTTCTAAAAACCCTCCAACTTCTCCAAAACATGAAATACACATCAGAATATCACAATCCATGGTGAAAACTGTAACAAAGTTCAATGGAAAAGAAGGAGGCGAGAACCGGCTTGACAATATAAATAATCTTTTAATAAAACAAAAAGACACAAACATAAACACATGCAGGGCAGCTGCCCATAACCCTCTCTTTCTCTAACTGCCACCTCTGGATGCCTTTATCCCTCTCGAGGGATTGATTAGACTGATTAGGGGCTGGGTGTGCAGCATCACGACTTGGCCCCGCCCTCCTCCCTGCCACACTCCTCCCTTCTTTTCTTCAGGCCGGGGAGCCCCCGGCATGATGTACATGGGGTGCCCATCCCCATCCCCGCCTCTTTGGACCTGGGAGGGTGACAAGAAAAAAATGGGAATGGGTACAGGGAAATGGGAAAAGGGAATGGCCAGCATGGAGTGACAGCGGGAGAGAGAGAGAAAAATAAAACTTACTTAAAAGCCCCTCCTCCCCTCGCGGTCGGCGGCCATTCCTCCGCTCTCAGGCGGCCAGGCTCTTCCGTCCCCCGGCGGATGGCCACGGCTGCTCTGTTGGGGTGGATGGTAGTGGTGAGGACTCTACTAAGATGCATCCCTCCTCCTTCCCGGGTTTCGGCACCAGTGTAATAACGTTCAATAGAAAGGAGGTGGTGAGAACTGGCTTGACTGGCCCTCCTCCCTGACACAAAACATCCACTATTATTGAATCATAGAAAATGGACCAGATTCATACCAAAATGGTGTAAAGTTTTTAATAGATCAATTATATTACTGTATGCCCATGACTGAAGAGCTGCTGTGGTTTCTATGTCCAGGGCGACTAAAGGTGATTGCACTGGCATCTGCAGTGGGTGTGTCTGTCGGACTGATCTCCTTAACTGTGGTCGTCATGATCAGGTGATCGTATGATCGCTCAGGCTTTTATGCTACCTGTAATAATAAACGTTTTATATTCTCTTTGATTTTACACAAACCATTTCACATTTATTTCACAGTAAAAACATGCATCGTGTGGACACTGAAAATCTTGAGGAAGAAAAACAGGTCACTGACTCAGTCAGTTTGTGTTCTATATTTTATTCTGTCATTATAATATCTAACCTTAAATATATTCATTAAATTATGATTTTCTCATAAAAAACAGTGTTCACCAATAGTTGATTTACCAGCGAGCGATACTCTATTCAGGGAATCAACTTCAGAGACTTTTCTCCTCAAGAGCAAAAAAATGTCAGACATCCTGGTAAGATTTATAATTTCAGATCCTCCTCCAGTAATTTCAGTCACTGCAGAGGGCCTTGTCCCAATTCAAAGATGGATGGGACACATGTGTTTTATATGGTCAAATACTGTCTCCAAAATATTGGTACAGAGCCATATGTGGACAGGAAATGAAAGAGGAGAATGTGGCACATACTTGCATGTCACAATGCTTTTATCTTGTGTCTGGTCTAGGAGGACCCAGAGGAGATGTATGAAAGTTCCCACCCTTCCATCGTACCCCTGAAAGAAGTCCCTCAGAGTGCTGAAGAACCGGGAAAAATCAACTACATTACGGTGCATTATTCACACATGCCCAGGTTAAACACAGTTACAAAGTCTATACAGTATTGTGCTGGTTTGTTGCTGTTCCCAGTCATATCAAGGCAAGAGATGTTGCAATTGAAAAAAATTATATTTTAAGATTTATGCATTTCAATTTCATAACAAAATTCCATCAAATTTAATTCAGTAATCTTTCATAAAATAAAACTATATATATATATATATACACACTGGTGAACAAAAGTTTGGAATAATGTACAGATTTTGCTCTTATGGAAAGAAATAGGTACTTTTATTTAATGTGAAAAATTACTATTAAAACTACTTCAAAGAGTTCTCATCAAAAAATCCTTCACGTGCAGCAATGACAGCTTTGCAGATATTTGGCATTCTAGCTGTCAGTTTGTCCAGATACTCAGGTGACATTTCACCCCACGCTTCCTGTAGCACTTGCCATAGATGCGGCTGTCTTGTCGGGCACTTTTCACGCACCTTACAGTCTAACTGATCCCACAAAAGCTCAATGGGGTTAAGATCCATAACACTCTTTTCCAATTAACTGTTGTCCAATGTCTGTGTTTCTTTGCCCACTCTATCCTTTTCTTTTTGTTTTTCTGTTTCAAAAGTGGCTTTTTCTTTGCAATACTTCCCATAAGGCCTGCACCCCTGAGTCTTCTCTTTACTGTTGTACATGAAACTGGTGTTGAGCGGGTAGAATTCAATGAAGCTGTCAGCTGAGGACATGTGAGGTGTCTATTTCTCAAACTAGAGGCTCTGATGTACTTATCCTCTTGTTTAGTTGTACATCTGGGCCTTCCACATCTCTTTCTGTCCTTGTTAGAGCCAGTTGTCTTCAGTTTCTTTGGCAATTTCAAGTACTGTATAGCCTCAAAACAATGATTGACTGACGGGTTTCTAGAGAAAGCTGTTTCTTTTTTGCCATTTTTGGCCTAATATTGACCTTAAGACATGCCAGTCTATTGTATACTGTGGAAACAAAAACAAACACAAACACAATGTTAAGCTTCATTTAACGAACTAAATAGCTTTCAGATGTGTTTGATATAATGACAAGTGATTTTCTAGTACCAAATTAGCAATTTAGCATGATTACTCAAGGATAAGGTGTTGGAGTGATGGCTGCTGGACATGGGGCCTGTCTAGATTTGATCAAAAATGATTTTCTTAAATAGTGATAGTGCTGTTTTTTACATCAGTAATGTCCTGACTATACTTTGTGATCATTTGAATGCCACTTTGGTGAATTAAAGTACCAATTTCCTTCTGAAACAGCTAAATCTGAGCATTACTGACCACCAGTATATATATATATATATATATATATATATATATAGTTTTATTAATTTAATTTTGTTAAACATTATAAAATTCAATTTGATGGAATTTTGATCTGAAATTAAAATGGATAAATCTTAAAAATAAGCTAAAATATTTTTTTTTGAGTGTGTGTTTTTCCTCTTCATTTACAGTCTGGATCAGGTGAAGGTCACAAACATACCTCCAGATGGTGAAAAGAAACTCAAAGACAGCCCTGATGTTGTTTTCACCAAGCAGCCAAGAGAGGGGACCGCAAAATCTGGAATTTGAAGAGGTCTACACAAGGGCGTGGATTTTGGCATTTACCCATGTTTCCACTGATCATAGTAAAAATAATTATTTATTGAGATAATGTCTTAAAATAATGTCTAAAACAAAATAAACTTACTTGAGAAGAAAAATGGTGCAAGATAATGAGACTGAATACAGTATATCTTGAATTAAGTTTATTTTTCATATCACATTGGAAAATTGCTGTTTGGTTTAAACAGAATTCTTACTAAATTTTATGACATTTATGCTTAAAACAAGACAAAACAG
This sequence comes from Myxocyprinus asiaticus, assembly GCF_019703515.2. NCBI lineage: Eukaryota > Metazoa > Chordata > Actinopteri > Cypriniformes > Catostomidae > Myxocyprinus > Myxocyprinus asiaticus. The sequence goes on from NC_059359.1 coordinate 7,498,574, forward strand.
TTTAACAATTTGGTAAGAAAAATAAACTTAATTCAGGATACCTTTCACTGAAAACAAGTCTTAATATATCATGCAATTTTGCTTCATAAGTACATTTATGGACCACTGAAATGATATAGGTTGTACCTCAGCAAGATCTGAGAATAGGTGGTACAGGTAGAAGTTCTTTGAATGTTATTTTTCATTATGTCCAGCTGCAGTTTGTTCTTTTAAAAATCCAGTTGCTCCAAAAAGATATATGATTTTACAGATACCATGTAAAAAGAATATCCCACTTTAAAATTCCAAATTATGTATTATGTATTATGTATTCAGAACTCTCAAATAAATTTCTTATCCAATGTCAACAAAGAGTCTGTTTTTAATGATGCTTAGGATTTTTAGGATAATTTATGGTGGATTGGATAAGAAATCACTTTTTATGATTTAAAATACATAAAGTGTTTGATCCAGAACATGACTTCTAATAAGTTTTTATTTATTTATTTATTTTATAGGGACAGTACAAAGCACATGCTAATTTGTATCTGAGGTCCCTAGATAGGCTTTATCTTAAACCTGCAAATTATACTTATCAAACCCCAAACAACAAGACAGAGAAAGCAGAACAATCTTCCTGCATACTTCAACAACATATTTAATTGAACAATAAGCACAGTACATATAGTATACAGAGGGGTCCAAAAGTTTGAGACCACATTGGAAATTTCCTTGATTCCGTTGAAGCACACAAGATGCTCTTTGGAACATTCTCAAACCAACATGGATAACATGGATCATCAGGTTTTGTACAAAAACTTGTGGTGTCCAATCAGTCCCCCTAGTATAGTGCCAGAAGGCAATGTGGTCACTCTGATATGCAGTATAGCTGCAGTGACATTTAAAATACAAGATACTTTATACAAGATAGGTATACATATACAACATATAGACTGCAAAAGGTGAAAATAAATCAGAATGGAATTGAATACTGGGTGATGTGCACAAGATCACATAAATAGATAAATAAATGACATAAAACTATGATAAATGGAGCAAACAAACAGGAAAGGCCAAACCATCAATTTGCATTCACACATTTGGCAACTTACAGTGCATTCAAGCTATATATTTTATCAGCATATATGTTCCCTGAGAATCGAAACCGATGACCCAAGCTACAGAAACATTGTTTTGATCCCAGTTTCAGTTCACTCTCACCAGCATATCTTATCTCCAATCTATTTCCTCATCCTCTGTGGTAATAAGATGCTTATTGGTGATGAGTTTTTTTGTTTAAAGTGATCTGGACCTCTGTCTCCTGAAAAACAAAGCCATTTTCCATGAGTTTCTAGGACCAGAAATAACAAAACAACACACTTATCAAACCAAGTGCTTTGCTTACCGTGCCTTGCATATAGTGTAAATCACAATGCCTGTTATTATGAAGATGAGAATGACTCCAAACACAATGCCAATAGTGGTTGAAGCAGTACTTCTCGCTGCAAGGGATATAAGAAAATGTAAGTCTTCCAGATATTGGTTTTGCACATATAAATGTATATACTGTATAATTTAGAAAGACCACAAGCATTACAACTGCTTACTGCCATAACAGCCACAATCACATGACTTCCTGTCTACATCTAACAATGACATGGTAAAAAATTAATGTCAGTTCACAAAATGATTTAACAGTCAAAATGTGTGACTGACAAATTGATTTATTTGTGCTGAATAATATCATGTTGACTGGTGACTGTTGGTGAGGATTTTTTAAAATACAAATCCTTCGATGTCATGAAAGCTAGACAGGTTTCTTTGAGGAAGTATCTTTAAATGTAAAAACAGGAACCCAGTTCTCACCATACAGAGAACATTGCCCAATGGAAAATAGACAAGAAATAACAGACAATTCCATTGTTTTCGCCTATTGTCACATACATATATTGTCACTTGTTTATGTTAACTTTTAAAATTTATAATTTTTTTATTTCAGATATAATTTTTATAATTAACACAACTACATTTCATTGTTATAGGGTGTTTTAGTCAATCTTTTTATAAAAACAAACAAACACAAATGTTCATTATTTCAGAATGCAGAGGAATAACCTGGTTAAATTAATTCTGGTAAGACTTTACAAAAAGATTCCATTTGTTAAAGTTAGTTAAAGGTGCAATATGTAACAATTTTCATGTAATGTTCGCCTTTTTTTTGCCAATATGTGAACGGCTTGTAATGCAGCTTAAAAAATGAGCCCTTCCCGGACTTCCTAGGTTGCCTATTAAAGCCTGTAGACTGATTTTCATGTGAAGGGAGCGGGTCGCTTTTGCCGGGAAAATCCAAAGGATGTGATGTTTATGCTCGCTCCCGAGAGCCTTGCCTCAGTGCTTCCGCTATTCAACAGCGACAACAAACTGCAACACTAGGTAACATTATCTTAGAGATGGAATCCAGCAAACGTCCGGCTCCCAGCACAACACCGACTCCTACACAAACTCAGAGTAAGCCAAAAAAACAAACAAACAAAAAAACATTTATCTACTGAATCCCATCTGGCTAAGTGGGAACGTGATCATGGTTGAGCGAAAACTAGAGTGAACATCGGCAGGGCATTTGATCCCAGGAGGGACCTTCATTCGGTTTTGGGGATCAAAACCGACCCTGAATTGGCGTTCTTCTTATTGGACAGGTAAGCTTACATAACTGCAAAGCATGTGAAATATAAGAACTGATCTGTATAATTTTAGCTAACTTGATCTTGCCTGCCAACGCTGACGAATTGCAAGCTACCTTGCTTCGTAATTTTCAAATAACTTCAACGATCTTCTCTTTATACTAAAAGTCAGGTATACAGGATAAATTTAAGCAAATACGCTGGTTTCTTGATCGTTGTTCAACATATGGCATACAAAACATATAATAGTACAACATAACTGCAGTGCAACAGTAAACTGTCTGGTATAGTTCGGTAGTATGTAGCTGTATGTGTGTATCAGTATGCTATGTTAGCTGATAAGTAGTTTTAGATTAGTCTCAAAGTTTGTAGTAAAACAATCGTAACTGTGTAATTTTAATTCTGCTACCTCATCTGTCAGCATGATGACGGTGAATCACGTTCAGTCTCTTTGTACGTTGCATCTTTGTTTTGGTCCATGCCGTGTCCCTATGGAGTGTGTGCACGAGTGCGAGCAACAGGTAGCTGGCTGCAGTTCACTTAACGGCCACAGGTGTCATTAATAACAAGGGTTTCTGAATCTTACATACTGCGCCTTTAAATTGTTTAAAAATAATGCACACCGGAGGTGTAACGGTCACTCTGCGCATTACCCCCTTTGGGTGTGCATTATTTTTAAATAATCCAACGGTCCGTCGTCAATTATTCCTTACTTAAAAAACACAACATCAACTTTAAAAATGTTTTAGTATAGGTTGAACTTAACGTTAACCAAGATAAATAATTGCTGTAAAAGTATTATTCATTGTTAGTTCATGTTAACTAATGTTAGCAAATGGAAACTTATTGTAAAATGTGTTCTTAAAGGTGCAGTATGTAAGATTCAGAAAACCTTGTTATTAATGACACCTGTGGCCGTTAAGTGAACTGCATCCAGCTACCTGTTGCCAAAAAAATGACGTAATGTACAAAGAGACTGAACGTGATTCACCGTCATCATGCTGACAGATGAGGTAGCAGAATTAAAATTACACAGTTACGATTGTTTTACTACAAACTTTGAGACTAATCTAAAACTACTTATCAGCTAACATAGCATACTGATACACACATACAGCTACATACTACCGAACTATACCAGACAGTTTACTGTTGCACTGCAGTTATGTTGCACTATTATATGTTTTGTATGCCATATGTTGAACAACAATCAAGAAACCAGCGTATTTGCTTAAATTTATCCTGTATACCTGACTTTTAGTATAAAGAGAAGATCGTTGAAGTTATTTGAAAATTACGAAGCAAGGTAGCTTGCAATTCGTCAGCGTTGGCAGGCAAGATCAAGTTAGCTAAAATTACACAGATCAGTTCTTATGGCACTATATTTCACATTGCAGTTATGTAAGCTTACCTGTCCAATAAGAAGAATGCCAATTCAGGGTCGGTTTTGATCCCCAAAACCGAATGAAGGTCCCTCCAGGGATCAAATGCCCTGCCGATGTTCACTCTAGTTTTCGCTTTACCACGATCTTAGCCAGACGGGATTCAGTAGATAAATGTTTGATAAACTCTGAGTTTGTGTAGGAGTCGGTGTTGTGCTGGGAGCCGGACGTTTGCTGGATTCCATCTCTAAGATAACGTTACCTAGTGTTGCAGACAGTTGTCGCTGTTGAATAGCGGAAGCACTGAGGCAAGGCTCTCGGGAGCGCGCATAAACGTCACATCCTTTGGATTTTCCCGGCAAAAGCGACCCGCTCCCTTCACATGAAAATCAGTCTACAGGCTTTAATAGGCAACCTAGGAAGTCCGGGAAGGGCTAATTTTTTTAAGCTGTGTTACAAGCCGTTCACACATTGGCCAAAAAAAAAAAAAAGGCGAATATTACATGAAAATTGTTACATATTGCACCTTTAATATCTTTAATAATGAATGGTATAATAATCTTCTTTTTGTCCTTTTTGGAGCTTGAAAGATTTGGACCCCATTAACTTGCATTGTATGGATATAAACACATCATATCTCCTTTGTAATATTTTCTTTACGCAGAAGAAAGGAAAATCAGACGTTTCATAAGGGTGAGTAAATAATGAGAGAATAATAACTTTTGGGCGAACTATTCCTTTAAGTGCTGTTGCCAATATGAGATAAATTTCAACACTGTTCTTGTTTATATCTTACAGAAAACCAGTAGAGTCACTCCTTTCTGTCCTGGGAGCTTAGCCTTCAGGTGATCAGTGATGAATCGGAATACGTACACACTGCTGTCTGTTGATCTCAGGTCAGATATCTTCAGAGAGCAGTTCTTGCTGCCTTTCTGCCCAAAGTATTGCACTCGGCCCTGGTACGAGGGCTCTGGGAATATCCCTTCACTATGGTAAACATATCTTTCAGTGATGCATTGGCTTTGATTCAGACACCACATCTCTGAGAGCACTTTGTGTGGTGTTCCCTGGTCTGACCCATCAGGGTAGTCATAGATGCAGGACAGAACTACTGATGACCCAACTGAAGCATAGACTGGGTCCACAGGGACACGCACTATCCAGTCAGTAGCAAGAACACCTGAAATGGAAATTTACGTACACTGTAAAAAGTGCATGTAAAACCAACAGTAACTTACTGCACTGCAAAAACTTTTAAATCATTGTTATTATATAAATATAATAATAAAATATCTTGAATTAAGCTGCATTATGCAACTTAACCAGCTTGAAGCATAGGCCTAAATCTAACATATAGTTAAAAAATATAGTAAAAAAGAAATTTTTTCTATTTTAATTGTAATATTTTAATATTTAACTATTTTCATAAAAAAAAAATCTAAACACTTAAAAATGATATATATATATATATATATATATATATATATATATACAGGTGCATCTCAATAAATTAGAATGTCGTGGAAAAGTTCATTTATTTCAGTAATTCAACTCAAATTGTGAAACTCGTGTATTAAATAAATTCAGTGCACACAGACTGAAGTAGTTTAAGTCTTTGGTTCTTTTAATTGTGATGATTTTGGCTCACATTTAACAAAAACCCACCAATTCACTATCTCAAAAAATTAGAATATGGTGACATGCCAATCAGCTAATCAACTCAAAACACCTGCAAAGGTTTCCTGAGCCTTCAAAATGGTCTCTCAGTTTGGTTCACTAGGCTACACAATAATGGGGAAGACTGCTGATCTGACAGTTGTCCAGAAGACAATCATTGACACCCTTCACAAGGAGGGTAAGCCACAAACATTCATTGCCAAAGAAGCTGGCTGTTCACAGAGTGCTGTATCCAAGCATGTTAACAGAAAGTTGAGTGGAAGGAAAAAGTGTGGTAGAAAAAGATGCACAACCAACCGAGAGAACCGCAGTCTTATGATTGTCAAGCAAAATTGATTCAAGAATTTGGGTGAACTTCACAAGGAATGGACTGAGGCTGGGGTCAAGGCATCAAGAGCCACCACACACAGACATGTCAAGGAATTTGGCTACAGTATTCCTCTTGTTAAGCCACTCCTGAACCACAGACAATGTCAGAGGTGTCTTACCTGGGCTAAGGAGAAGAAGAACTGGACTGTTGCCCAGTGGTCCAAAGTCCTCTTTTCAGATGAGAGCAAGTTTTGTATTTCATTTGGAAACCAAGGTCCTAGAGTCTGGAGGAAGGGTGCAGAAGCTCATAGCACAAGTTGCTTGAAGTCCAGTGTTAAGTTTCCACAGTCTGTGATGATTTGGGGTGCAATGTCATCTGCTGGTGTTGGGTCATTGTGTTTTTTGAAAACCAAAGTCACTGCACCTGTTTACCAAGAAATTTTGGAGCACTTCATGCTTCCTTCTGCTGACCAGCTTTTTAAAGATGCTGATTTCATTTTCCAGCAGGATTTGGCACCTGCCCACACTGCCAAAAGCACCAAAAGCTGGTTAAATGACCATGGTGTTGGTGTGCTTGACTGGCCAGCAAACTCACCAGACCTGAACCCCATAGAGAATCTATGGGGTATTGTCAAGAGGAAAATGAGAAACAAGAGACCAAAAAATGCAGATGAGCTGAAGGCCACTGTCAAAGAAACCTGGGCTTCCATACCACCTCAGCAGTGCCACAAACTGATCACCTCCAAGCCACGCCGAATTGAGGCAGTAATTAAAGCAAAAGGAGCCCCTACCAAGTATTGAGTACATATACAGTAAATTAACATACTTTCTAGAAGGCCAACAATTCACTAAAAATGTTTCTTTTTATTGGTCTTATGATGTATTCCAATTTTTTGAGATAGTGAATTGGTGGGTTTTTGTTAAATGTGAGCCAAAATCATCACAATTAAAAGAACCAAAGACTTAAACTACTTCAGTCTGTGTGCACTGAATTTATTTAATACACGAGTTTCACAATTTGAGTTGAATTACTGAAATAAATGAACTTTTTCACAACATTCTAATTTATTGAGATGCACCTGTATATATATATATACACACACACACACACACATATATAAACATTCATTTCTCTGAAAACAAGTTTTATTATCTTATGCATTTTTATTTCAAGTAAATTTATCTTGTTTTAAGGATATTTATATAATTTTAATAGAGAACAATTAAAATATAATGGTTAAGAAAAAAAAACTATTTTAGTGCATGGGAACAAATAACTCGTTAGTTTGTGTATTTTATGCAGTACCATTTTGAAATGACTTATTGCATAAGTTTACAGCAAACCATACAATGACTTGCAGTATATTTGTACCTTACTTGAAATGAATTATGGCAGTTGTTTGTATGTTGTTTATTAATTTACAGTGATTACAGTACTGTAGATCCAGTAACCAATTACAGTATAAAGTAACTACAATCTGTTACAGGTTAAAAATAGTGATACATAAAAGCCTTTTTTGTTTGAATTCAGTCATCGAATTTTCAGGGAGTACAGCAGCACATATGGACAACAACAACATAATTTAAACAGTTTTTTGTTTACATGCTCCATTGAAAATGCAGCAATAATACTGTGAAAACAACAAGAGTCAGTGTATGGGAAATCTTTAGTTTGAAGGAATTCAAAATGAGTTTCTAACAGCTACTGTGGTTGGGAACAAAGTGAACCCTAAACGCCCTTTATATCTGTGCATGCTAAAGCAACTGTACCATAACTTATGTTAGTGGTGTTTCATTGTGCAGTGATAAAGATGTAATCTCACCTGATAGAATTAAAGACATCAGAGGCCATCTGCCTGGAAGGAGATTTGGAACCATTTTTGCTACCTTAAGTACAGTATTTCTTTACTGTGCAGTACTAGGGTTAAGAGATCAGAGTTGTCTAGTTTTTGTTCCTCCTTTTCATTATTATGTCATTATTTCCTGCATTTACACAGTTCCATCTTTGTTTGTGTTTCATGTGTGTTGCATGATGGGTATACTTAAAAAGAACATAGTATAAAACAATATTAAAGAAATATTCTGGGTTAAAAAAAAGTTAAGCTCAGTTGACAGCATTTGTGACATAATGTTGATTACCAAAAAAAAAAAAAAAATCGCCACTTCTATTCTTTAAGAAAAAGCAAAAATCTAAGTTACAGTGGAAGTGAATAGGATCAAATTTGTGAGTGTTTAAAGGCAGAAATATGAAGCTGATAATTTAATAAAATCACTTACATTAATTCGTCTGTTAATACTTGTGTAATATTTTAGCTGTAAAGTTGTTTATATAGTAATTCTATGGTTGTTTTAGGGTTTACAGCATTATGTCGTGATGGGAATAAAGTTGCAAAATATAACTTTGCATAGTAAAGGTTAGTACGTGATTTTATCACTCTAAAATCATGTTTACGCACAGTTGACCTCTTGAGGCTATACTTTTCTAATGGACTGGCCTCACTTTAACCCCTATTTTTTATTTTATTTTTTAAGAAAAGGAGGGACAAGTCGAAAGTATTTTTTGTGGTAATCAACATTATGCCACAAATGCTGTTGATTGATTTGAACTTTTATTAAATGTAAAATATACTTTAAGTATTTCAATTACAAGACCTTCATATATAGACAATAATTCTCCTTATTAATATAGTCTGATAGATGGATGTACAGCTTACAGAAAATAATAATCATTACAGTGTACAATAGCAGTCAAAGTTTGGACACACCTAACTGAATGTTTCCCCATTACATTAAATAGCTTTTGAAATCCTTAAATGCTTGAAATTTAAAATATAAATTGTGTCCCAACAACTGTCCAGCATACATGGTAATTCCTTCAACAATTATTAAAAAGCATGGCACCTCATAAAGTTGGTTCAGAGAATGCCTAGAGTGCAACACTGGGCTGCATCTACTTTAATGAATCTTAAATATAAGATATTTTGATTAAATATGATCGTGCCTGGTAACATGTGCATGTAAAATGGCTAGAAATTGCATTTTAACAGCGTAAAGCTGATAATTTACACAAGGTTTATTTCTATTTCTTCTGCTCCAAACTTACTTCAAACGTACTTCTCTGTCTGCTCGTATGAATGTAACACATCATAAGAAAGTGTTTCACCGCTGTTCAAATGCACTTTGGATCGCATCATTTATATGTATAAATGTTTTCCATCTGAAAGGACTAAATATTAAATGAAACAAATGACAATAAAATGCAAAGTAATCTCTTCAGTAATCAAAATACTTTTTGAATGTAACTGTATTCTACAATTACCAATGATTTAAATTGTAACTGTAGTGAAATACAGTTACTTATATTTTGTATTTTAAATACGTAATCCCGATACATGTATTCCGTTACTCCCCAACCCTGTATATATATATATGTATATATATATAAACAACAGCAGCAATAATAATGATGATGATGCTGATGATGATTCACTTATTAACATTATTATCTTAAATAACAGAAAGCTGAGCATAGATCATCCATGCTCTTTCCAATCTGAGCATTTTAGAGATATAGTCTATATAATTATTATTGTTGTTGTTGTTGTTGTTTTTGTTGTTGTTGATGTTACAATAAGATCCTATTTGTTAACATTACTAAATGCATTAGGTATCATAATTGATTCGTTCATGGACAATATAATAATAATAATAATAATAATAATAATAATATATTTTTACAGCATTTATTAATCTTGGTTAATGTTACTTTAGAAAAAAACTATTGCTCATTGTTAGTTCATATTAGTTCATAATGCACTGACTGATGAAAATTATTAGTTTATGTTAAAATTAACATCTTTGATAAGTGTTTATAAAATGATGGTTTATTGTTAATTCACCGTTAACTAATGTATACAACTAATGTTAATGAATTCAACCTTATTGTTAAAAAAATTATTGATCGATTTCAATGACTCTACTATTATAAGTAAATCCATTGCTGTGTAGAAGAGGTTTAGAAATTTAGCAATTTATGTCATATTTACCACACAAAAAATGCCCAATTGCCAATGATTCTGTAACCTTGTCGTCATTACAGGCAATTGGTAATTTTACTTGCAGTCCTCCATGTACATGGTGTGGTTCATCAAATGAGCAGCTCCAAAAGGTGAAATGCGCGCGCGCGCACACAGATTCACCTGTCCAGCGCGCGCACACCTGCGCTCAACTGAGAACACACTCTACTGACCGGAAGAGGGAGGTTTCCACTCAAACAGTCAGCAGAGAGCGAGCGAGAAGAAGAACTGTCCCGATTACTGGAGAATAGTTGCATTTAACGGGAAAATAAAAGAGCGACGGGCTCCGGGGAAAGCGAAATGTCAGCGCGGACATTTGGAGGAAACGCCTGATTTTCTTCTTCATCTCATTGTTTCTTATTCAAGAGTTTATCCAAGAACTTGCAGTGGAGAGGTAAAGGTGAGATTTTAGACATTTAAAGTTATAAGCACTAATTAAAACTATTAAGGGGGGAAAAAGAAAATAACATATTCATCCTGTATGATCATGGTAATTTAAATCTTAATAATAATCATAATAATCTCCAGGCTATTATTTAAGTAATTTTGGTCGTTCAGATGTTTTTTTTTTTTTTTTTTTTTTTTTTCCCAAATATAACTGACCATCAGGCCTTTAAAAGTGTCAGGATGTATATATATTTTCATTTACAATTAGCATCATTTTGAACTTTAATTTACATTTCACAGCTTTTTTATTTATTTTTTTATTTTTTCTTCTGTTTATATGCATTCGTGTATAAATGTGTTAAAAATAATGGAAAATATATGTGGACATTTAGAAAAAAATGAAACAAAAAGTGAATTATTGCTGAATACATGTTACTTAATGTTAAAGACATTGACTAACATGTTGAATTCTTCACTCAGTTTGCCCTTTGGTTTATTTAACTTGTTTAACCCATCTTTGCCCAGAACCGTAGCTGAATTATTATTATTTTATTTTATTAATTTTACCCTCTCACCAAACATTTGTAGGTCAGAAAGAAAGCCAATCTAATTCATCACATTTGTTGAAGAAGAATCATTCATTTTATCTATTTTTTCAGCTTTTCGTTTTGGATAAGGATGACCGACAAGAAGATAGGTGAGTACTGAGATATTTCTCCTCTCTCCCTTTTTTTTTTTTTTTTTTTTTTGTTGACATCAGACGACTCATGTGTTAAATATTAACTGAGCTGGCTTGTGATGGGTTACAGTATTTACTGGATTTGATTTGGTCAGTCTGAAACGGTTATATTTTTTGACTAAGGCCAAAGGGTGTCAAACATGAGTCATGAATGACAGGAATCAGTCATACAGCTGTTTACAAGTAGCTGAATGGATGAAGGAAAGAGATCATGATTAAATTAAATAAGGTACATTTTATAAGGTGAATTGAACATATATACTCTTAGGAGAGCTGAACCATTTTATCCCTCTCTCAAAAATTGAGCTGTTTTTGGTGTGAACTTAAGTGATCTATTTTTGCCAAAGTGATCACATTAGTGTATTAGTTTTAAATGTTTTGTCACCCATATTCAGAACCAATGTGCCAAATTCCCTGATTGTTTTTAGACATTTTAGCTATATTAAAGGAATAGTTCAACCAAAATTGAAAGTGCTTATTTATCGTCATGTCACTCCAAACTTGAATGCTGCTATTTTTTTCACAGAAGTTCTGAAATATAATTCATATTTGCATTTAGATTAAAAAAACGATGTGATGATGTGGTCATTACGCCATTGGATCTTGTATGTTTAGTAGCTGAGCATGACGTCAGTGAATGTGGAATGGAGAATAAAACTTGTAAGCTGCAAGAGAGGGGAAGATTTTCAGTGAATAATGACTTAATTTGTGGTCTCACACATAGAACTGGTCATATGGACTATGTTTATGGTTGTTTTAAGATGTTTTGATTCTGTTTGGAGCTTGACAGCACTGGTCACTGTGAATTGTCATTGTATGGGATTTTAAAATGAAAGGAAAAAAATTCTTCTTTTGTGTTTCTTGGGAAAATAACAGCAAATGGGTTTGGAATGACACAAGGGTGAGTAATGAAAAAGAAAATATTTTTGGGTGAACTATTCGTTTAATAGTTCTTTAAAGGAATATTCTGGGTTCAGTACAAGTTAATCTCAACTGACAGCATTTGTGGATAATGCTGATTACCAAAAAAAAAAAATTTAAAATTAAAAAATAAATAAATAAATAAATATTTAGACTCGTCTCTCCTTTTCTTTAAAAAAAGCAAAAATCTGGGTTACAGTGAGGCACTTACAATGGCAGTGATTAGGGTCAATTTTTCGAGGGTTAAAAGGCAGTAATGTGAAGGTTATAATTGTATAATAATTCTTCTGTTAAAACTCATGTATTATTTGAGCTGTAAAGTTGTTTAAATCATAATTTTACAGTCGTTTTAGGGTTTTAGGGTTTGTTAACGTTACATCTTCATAGCAACGAAGTTGTAAAATTGGCTATAACTTTACACAGAAAAGGTGATTTTGTCACTCTAAAATCATATTAACACACATATTGTTTATGTCTTGTAACTATACTTTTGAAACAGTATTTTAACCTTTATGGATTTGCCCCATTCACTTCCATTGTAAGTGCCTCACTGAAACCAAGATTTTTTACTTTTTAAAGAAAAGGAAGGGCAAGTCAAAATGTATTTTTGTGGTAATCAGTATTATGCCACAAATGCTGTCGATTGAGCTTAACTTGTACTGAACCCGGAATATTCCTTTAAGGAGGACTAAACTTAAAGTACATAGTTGTGTTGTGTGATAGGTTTGCATTGGTTTGGTTTGAAAGTTTGAAAGTTGGTAGGGACATATTATCTGAATCCAACACCATGAGATTCCAGAATGAGATGATTCAGAATAATTTAAAATGAGATTCCAAAAGGGCTTTAGTACCTACTGAATCATATTATAGATTACCATAATATTCAACAACAGATGTGTCAAAGTATAAGCAAATCTTAGAACTTCCTATTGCAAGTGAGTTACAGGTGTTACTGGACCTTTTGTTTTTACATTGTACATGTTATCATAGCTGTATTTATGTATTCCATTAGGAGGGAACTGAATTATTTGAATTTGGCCACAGAGCTTGAACCAGCCAGGTATGACCATCTTGAGCAGAGAGAGAGAGAGAGAGAGAGAGAGAGAGAGAGAGAGAGAGAGAGACGAGCAGTGTACCATAAAGAAGATCTGTGTGACTCTCTCTCTCTCTCTCTCTCTCTCTCTCTCATACACACCCCTATTCAGACAAAAGTACTGCTTGTTCTTTGGTCAAATAGGTCACAGCAGGTGCCATAGAACCGCAGACCAAGACAGTGAGGAAATCCTCAGGAATGAAACTAGAGCAGGCAAACAGAAAAACATTACACTGTTTCAGTTTTGTTCTGACCTCTAATGTAGCCATTAAAAACTGGGCTTGGACAAAAAATCATTGGTCACTTTGGAGCAAGGGCATGGGTTTGGTTTGAAAGTTGGTAGGGACATATTATCAGGCTAATATTCTAAATGTTGGTGTTAAGAAAACGCGGTCAGTCAGTCTGGTAATATTGGCAAAATAACACAATTTCTTAATATAACATGTCTCATTTCCTATTTATTTGTCTCACCATATAAAATATTATCCAGACTTTTTTGGTTTAGAACTGACCAGTGGCTGCATGTAATGGATGGGCAATGCCATTTGTAATGAACTTGATAGATAATGTAGCAGCGATATGCAATGCAACAAATGTGACGCTCCTGTTCTACCCGCTCCATACAGGACTCGAACCGGCGTCTCCGACATGGGAGGTGGGTGCGCTAACAAGGAGGCTAAAGGCTACAGCCCCGAACATCAGTTGCTAGTGCACCTCTTGAGGTCAGGAGAGTGAGGTTTATACATATTGCACAGCTATCTATCAGCTGGCCACCATTACTATCACCCCCCTAAACCTCACTCCCATCTGGGTCACGGCACCATTGTGACGCTCCTGTTCCACCCGCTCCGTACGGGACTCGAACTTGCGTCTCCAGCATTGGAGACGGGTGCGCTAACAAGGTGGCTAAAGGCTACAGCCTCTAGCGTCAGTCGCTAGTGCACCTCTTGAGGTCAGGAGAGTGAGGTTTATACATATTGCACAGCTATCTATCTATCAGCTGGCCACCGTTACACTCACCCCCCTAAACCTCACTCCTACGCGGGTCATGGCACCATTGTGACGCTCCTGTTCCACCCGCTCCTTACGGGACTCGAACTGGCGTCTCCAGCATTGGAGGCGGGTGCGCTAACAAGGAGGCTAAAGGCTACAGCCTCTAGCGACAGTCGCTAGTGCACCTCTTGAGGTCAGGAGAGTGAGGTTTATACACATTGCACAGCTATCTACCTATCAGCTGGCCACCATTACACAAACATAAGATTAATGTATCAAAATCAAGTTATATTATTTTCAACAAGATTTACAGTGCATTGACAAAATTGTATCATGAAGCGACATTCTGTAAAATGTTATTCAGCATTAAACAAATGAAAATCTAAACAAACGGTGGGCTAAAATAAAAAGTTCTATGTGCAAAAATCATGGGGAGAATGCAGCATTCGACTCTCTCACACTTGTCAAGTAATTTTTATTTGTATAGTGCTTTTCACAACATACATCGTTTCAAAGCAGCTTTACAGAAAATCATGCTTTAACAGAAAATGAAACTGTAATATCTATAAAGTCTTAGAGTGATTATTGTGTAGTTTGATTAAATATGATTGTAAATTGTGTATGAAAATAAATAGTGAAATAATAATTGTATTTAGACCCCCAGTGAGCAAGCCGAAGGCGACTGTGGCAAGGAACACAAAACTCCATAAGATGTTGGTTAATGGAGAAAAATAACCTTGGGAGAAACCAGGCTCACTGTGGGGGCCAGTTCCCCTCTGGCTAACATCATGAATATAATGCCAATATTAGTTATTTGTGTGCAGTGCAAATCATGGTTTAAAATGAGTAAACAAAGTAAGTGTTAAGGGTTTAAATAAACATGCCAATATCGTCACAGAAACACACACATACCAGAAGCATATTTTCTGCTCCTTACATCTTTATAAACTTTATGGGTAAATGCATAAAAATTATTTCACTGCAAGTTAATCTGTGATATCCTGCCGCACAACTGACTCTAACATTCTTAGATTGGGATGGCAATCAATTCTTTTTCCAGTTATACTTGCGTTTTAAATCCTGCATGTTTATTCCACCTCATTATCTGACAGTAAGTCGCTCAATTTCAAATGTGTCTTCAAATGAATCCTCCTTTGGGCCATTTGCAAAACACTTTTTTTTTTTTTTTTTTTACTTAGACAGGAAACAAAACTATGCTTGTTTAAATGTATTAATTTCAAGGATTGAACCTAAGATACAAAAATAAATTATTTGTGATCGCCATAAAGTTATATATTTATAAAAAATAAAAATCTTCATGCAGTAATCACTAACGACTGTGCTTGGTGCATCTTGAACAGCGCTGAGAAATGTAACAGGTGCTATGTGCTGCTGTTTATGTGCTGCTTTAACCAATATCTGTTTTGGTTTTAGCCTAGGGACTTGCTATTGGCTGTTGTGTTTCCATAAGTAATGAGGTCAGTCTGAGCAGGTTTTGGGGACTAATTGGGGTTGTTATTCATTAACATTTAAAAGTAATAATTAAAAATAATTAAAAGCATAGTTATGTTTCAAGTTCTGTTCAGTGGTAATCATGTCGTTTTATGTTATGACAAGGGTTGCTCTTTTTAGAGAATGGTATCCTTTGTTCTAGCTTATTCATATCTTTCTCAGTAGCTATGTAAAAGATATTTATTGTGCACAATAGTGCCTACCAGAGATAAAATAAAGTAAAATTTCATCGTGACTGCACCTTTGCCAAGTAGTTCCAGGCTGGCTTGTGTTTGCATAGTAGTGTTCTGTATGTGGCATTCTTGTCTAAATATTGGTCATGACACATCTGATTTTCTGTAAGTTGGTTGGGACATGTCCCTGCCATCCCTACCTAAATCTACGCCTATGCATGAGAGTTATGATGTGGCCATTAAACATCAGCTGTTTTTCTCCTCTTTGTTAGTCTGTTTTAGTCCAACATCTAATCTAGAAAAATATTATATCTAATTCCACAGCTGTCTGGAATGATTGATTCTGATTGGTCATGGCATTCTGCAGTCAAATATTTTTGTATAATGACTAAATAACTGACTGATGTCCCAGGCAAACTTTTTCTGCATTATAGAATAATTTCATCTTGAATTAGTAATTCATGTTCATTTATTTGGTAAAGCCATGTACTGTATTAAGCAGCATAATGTAAAGCTGTCTGCTTTTACAAAAAAAAAAATAAAAAATAAAAAAAAAACCCTGGCGGTTGTGGTTGCCAGAATAATTATGTAAAAATACAGTAAAAATGTAAACAACTTTACAGAACAACCTGTAAATTTTACAGTTTAAAACTGTTGTTTTTACTGTATATTTCGCAGTACTGTCGTTTTTATATTATTAAATGATAAACTTAATATATTAACCTTCTGAAAATGTAAAAAGCTGTGTTTTACTTTATAATGTGTTGTTAATCACCATAGTAATTACAAAAGGACACATGATAACATGAAGTTCATCAATAGTTGCTCCTCCAAGAGCAATGACAAATAAACACATAGAGACAGTGCTCAGTGTCACTCACACAAACACTAAACACCATCAGGGTAACACAGGTAAAATTTAAATTATGCAATAAACATTACCTAAACTGCATCAAATATAACGCAGAACACCCCAAATTACATAACTGATATTAAAAATAAGAAGAAACATAACTATACCCATAAAATATATTGAAATGTAATGGGTCATGCAGGGAATTCTGTGAATGCCCGATTACTGTTTTTTACTGTAATTCTAACAATTGTACTCACTTGTTAAACATAACATAAATTTTAACCGTTAATTATATGGGGAAATCATAATTTACATCTAAAAATTTTTTTTATTTTTACAACATTTTGCCATAAAACTACATGTACTGTCTTTTTAAATATATATATAAAAAATAATGTATTTTTTATGGTAACTACTCATTAACCAATTTCCTTTTTTTTAATGTAGCATTATTACAGTCTTTTACCATTAAAATTACAGACACTTTTTTACAGTGTGGTCTTTATTGCAAAATAAACCCCTTCCACTTGGCATCATGGTCCTGATCACCCCTTTGAGGTTTAATTTTGTAATGATGTCCTTGCTGACAATGACATAAAAGGAAAAGCAGGTTAACCCCACCACCACTATCACATTTTTTCCTATCGCACAAGATATGTCAGCCTTTCTATGTTCTTTTGTTTCGAATCATCAAGATCTGACATTAAAAGAATTCATGAGGAGATTTCACAGACAAAGACATTACAAATCTTTTTTAAAGGTGCTCTGAGTAATTTAATTCTACACTTCACACCTTAAAGGGTTAGTTCACCCCAAAACGAAAATTATTTTATTTTTTACTCACCCTTATGCCATCCAAGATGTTTTATGACTTTGTTTCTTCTGTTGAACACAATCGAAGATTTTTAGAAGAATATCTCAGCTCTGTTGGTTCATACAATGCAAGTGAATGGTGACCAGAACTCCAAAAGCTCCAAAAAGGAGATAAGTCAGCATAAAAGTAATCCATAAGACTTCAGTGGTTTAATCAATGTCCTCTGAAGCGATCCAGTTGGTTTTGGGTGAGAACAGACCAAAATATAATTCCTTTTTCACTGTACATCTTGACAGTAGTCTCCTTGGTGATCATGACTTTAAGTTTGATTACACTTCCTATAGCGCCATCTAGTGCTCTGTGCATTCGTCAAACACTAGGAAGTGTAATCTAGCTTGAAATCATGATCATGCCTAGAGACTGCAATGATAATATGTACAGTGAAAAAGGAATTATATTTTGGTCTGTTCTCACCCAAAACAAACTGGATCGCTTCAGAAGACACGGATTAAACCATTGGAGTCATATGGATTACTTTTATGCTGACTTTATCTCCTTTGTGATGATTTAGGGTAAGCACGTCTGTTTTGTTTACCTCTCATTTATCTTTTTGAACACAA
Source organism: Myxocyprinus asiaticus (assembly GCF_019703515.2). Taxonomy (NCBI): domain Eukaryota; kingdom Metazoa; phylum Chordata; class Actinopteri; order Cypriniformes; family Catostomidae; genus Myxocyprinus; species Myxocyprinus asiaticus. Next base: position 7,516,786 of record NC_059359.1, read on the forward strand.
TATGTTAGGTTTAGGTTAACGTTTTAGGTTAGGGAGGTACACTTTACTCATTAAAACATCCATCTAATATTCACCTTAAAAACCTTGTCTAATTACAACATCATTTCACTCGATTTTGTCGCCCCCCGCTAGACATTTAACTGGGGGACCAAATGTGTAATGAAGCATGTCATTTTGGTTTGCAAAAATGTTGTCATTGTCACGTAAATTTTAAGAGTCAGTACAGTATAAATTCCAAGATGACTCTTGTATCACAGACTGATCACACTGTGAATCTGGAAACAGTAGGATGAAAGATTTGCTGTTTTGAAATCTGTCTGTGCTTTGAAATTCAAACCACTGCTCCCCAGTGTCCAAAACTGGAAGTGCTGTTGAACGTAAACTCCAACTTTATGGATGAAATGTCCACAGAGTGGCGCCAAAAGCAAGCTGTATTTGTTGTTGTAAATGATGTAATTAATTTAATAGGAAAGCATATTTTATTTACACTAACCCCTAATCCCAACCCTAAACCTAACTGTCAGTGGAGTAAAAATGTAACTGTAGAGCTTAAATGCAATCTCTGAATCGTGCTCATAATTTTTTATATGAACGCAATTACTTCCTGGTTCCCATGGCACCAGTACCCGTGTCTCTGACGCTGCTCGCAGAGTGGGCTCTCAGCAGCACTAGTGGGAAATGTGTGATGCGGGATGGTCCTTGTCAGTAATTCAGCTGAAAGGGGTTGATTTCAGGGGACATGAACTTTAAAAAAAAACGTGTCGATTTCCCATGTGCTCATGTCATGTATCGACCAGTAAACAAAAAAATTACGTAGTGTACCTTTCAGGGATTTCCCTGTTTTCTTCCTACGTTTTTTGTGTTTTTGATCATGATTGTCATTAGATGTTTATAAAAATACTTTCAGTTGATGTGTCTACATAATATGTCCCTATGAAGCATTACGTTCTGATGCAGAGTAACCTGTTGTGTGTTTTTGTTTGCTCTGGGCTTAACAGGCAGCACAGTCTCTGCAGCTTGTCCTGAGCCTGATTTTACATGGACCTATTGTTAATCACACCAGAACGAAAGTCCTCACTCATAGTCATAAAAGCACGTTTTTGTTAAAATGTGCATGCAATTTCTGTTCTTGGTGGTCAGTTTTAGGTGGAGAATAATGAGTCTAGCCACACATGTGCTTAATGTAGGCACATGTAGATTGTTTGCTCTGTGGCACTTTCAAAACATTGCTCTGTTTGTTTGAGCATCCTAACCAGCTCAAAACAGCAACACTGGCTTAACCAATAGTGTGAATTTGGGGCGGGACTATATGATTTTCCAACCAGTGGAAGACCGGGGGACTGCTCGGGAGACCTGTTTGAACACAACAATGTCTGCACTAAGTATCAGTCCAAACTCCAAACAATGTCTCAATGCTTAAGGTACATGGACTAAAAAATGTATAATCTAAAACTGAAAAAAGATCTCACACTCAAGTAAGAAAAAATAGTTATTTTTTTATTTTTTTATTTATTTATAGGCTCCAACAAAGTAAAAAATGTGCAAAGTGCAAAAAAAATAAAAAATTGTTGAGTGCAATATGTTTTCGGGATTGCCCCTTTCCCTCAGATCACACTGTCACTCTAGGCATCTCTCGGTGATACTCTGTGATTTTGTTCCTCAAATTTGCACCAGGAATGTGTTGCTACATGAAGTTCTGGAATTTAGCTTCATGAAGTTTAAAGTTTGGCTTCCTAAGTACATTTCCTCTATTTTCACTTTAATTTGATTCGCTCATGTCACAAATAGGAAAGACATATATTGTGATACATTTCTTTGTTCATTTTGATTTCAAGCATGCATTATTTTGAAATTCCTAGAAAAGTAACAAAGCAATTTCTAAATAAGTTTAATCGCCAAAGGGAAATTTACCCACATTTGGCGCTAAGCAAGTTAATTTTGGACCTCATGTATGTAACAACTTTGCCTAAAGATGTTTCTCTAAAAATTTCTTAAAGGAATATTTCACCCCAAAATGAAGATTCTCTCATCATTTAATCACCCTCGTGCCATCCCAGATGTGTATGACTTTCTTTCTTCTGCAGAACACAAAAAAAGATTTTTTACAAGAATATTTCAGCTCCGTAGGTATATACAATGCAAGTGAATGGTGTCCCAAACATTGAAGCTCCAAAAACACATAAATGCAGCATAAAAGTTATCCATCAGACTCCAGTGTTTTAATCCATGTCTTCTGAAGCAATCAAATGGGTTTTGGGTGAGAACAGACCAAAATGTAACTCCTTTTTCACAATAAATCATGACATCCGCAGTCTCCTTGGCGATCATGATTTTAAGCTCGATTACACTGCGTAGTGCCATCTAGTGCTCTGCGCGTGCATCAAGCTTTAGAGAGTGTAATCTAGCTTAAAACCATGATTGTGTCTAGAGACTGCAATGGCAAGATTTAAAGTGAAAAACTTTTTGATTTACATCTTGGTCTGTACTTACCCAAAACCAATTAGATCGCTTCAGAAAACATGGAGTAAACAACAGGATTACTTTTATACTACCTTTATGTGCTTTTTGTAGCTTGAAAGTGTTGGACCTCATTCACTTGCATTGTATGGACCTACAGAGCTGAGGTATTCTTCTAAAAATCTTTGTGCAGAAGAAGGAGATTCATGCACATCTGGGATGGCATGAGGGTGAGTAAATGATTACAGATTTAAATTTTTGGGTGGACTATTCCTTTGAGAGAAGTTGAAAATCAATGGCTTTTGTCTTGGTAGGATTTGATAAGAAATGTTTTAGATCAAATTGAAATCTCTGTCTTTTGATTGCGGAATGGTATTTTGGCACAGTTTGAGACAATATTGAGATCTCTTCTGGAACTCTGGAGGAGAAACTGCGGAGAGAACCTGAGAAGCAGGAGACTAGCAAAAGTCATATATACAGTATGTGACTGCATTTGTGTGGTTTACTTAAGAGGATCATGGTTATGGAAAATTGCCAGTATTGGTCCCAGTAGAATAAGCTGACATGGCTACACCTCTGGGAACTAGGGTTTTGTCTGGGGACATACTGACACTTGTGTGTGTGTGTGTGGAGAGAGAGAGAGAGAGATGATTGTGGCACTGGGATTTAGTCCCAGGTTTGCTTAAGCTGTAAGGAATTGACGACTTTGGACTATTGATCAGCGTTCTGTTCTTTTCATCAGCCCCGTCATGGTTTATGTGTTTGCTCACAGACATTTGTTTTACCTGGTTCACAATATCTCGCAGTATGTTTTAAATTTACGCTGTGACATTATTAGAAATGTTTAAATAGCTTGTTTTTTTCTGTACTGAATGTAGTTTGTGTCCAACAGGAAGTCCAGGGATGACCATCTTCAGTCCGTGTCGAGTGGTCGCTGCAGTAGTTTTGATTTTGATCATACTTGGGGGTTTGGGAGCCACCATCTGGGCCCTTGGTAAGACGCTCTGCTTGGCTTTCCTTAGGAACTACTGATTTAATGAAAAATTATCCAGAGATTTATTAAACCTTCTCTTGATGAATGTTTGTTTTTTAGTCACATATCTCAGGACGACAGAAGATACAGGATTATTTGATGGTAAACAATGTATTTCTACATACATAAAAACGTACATACATAAAGATATTAAAGTAATATAATTCAATATAATATTAAAAATATTGATGCTTATAAATTGAACAATATCAAGAGTTGTGTATTTCATAAGGCATGTTTGCTTGTTATGTTTGTAAATGGAATGCTAGAATACTGCTAAATGCATACTGCACACTATATACTGTATACTACGTACTTTTAAAATAATATTCTGTGAAACAATATGCATTATGCAACAATAAACTTTTCAAATAACATTATGCTACATTGTTGTCATATGACCTCACTACGTTGCATGTTTCATTCAGCGCGTGGCTTGGTTGTAAATACGATAAAAATTACTTTACTTTTGACAGTCTAATCAAATAATGAGTCAAAAAAGAGATGTTAAAAAAGTCGTTGAGCACATTGCATTGTAGAATACAGTATCCCGTGCACTGTACATTTTGGCAAATGTTATCCAGATAGAACATGCATACAGAAAACATGCATACTTTACCCAGAACTACAGTGCATCCTTCATATTGCAAAAATACAGTAGTATGAATAGTTTGATAACATGGCATTCAAAACACACCCAGTCTTTATTACCTCATGCAGTACAGGTGAGTGCAGCAGACCAGAGGCTGCGAGTGTTTGACTCCACCCAGTGGAGGTGGAGACACGTCTGTTCATCCAGTGTCAACCAGCTCATTGCCAGTATCAGCTGTGAGGAAATGGGCTTTGTCAGGTAACAAACAAGAGAGAGAGTAACAGAGAAAAAGAGAGTACAGCTAGGTTAGGAATGGAATAATTGCATACTATTTACTGAATGCACGGTTCACATTATATGCTGCCTACGTCTTATTAAAAATAGTAAATTAAACAGTAGGCATAATTGCACAATAAACATTGCAGTATAGTATGCTAAATTGTTGACACATGACCTCATCATATTGCATTTGAGTGACGTCCAATTATCATCTTGGAAATAGAATCAATTATTGTGCATTTTAATGTCATTTATCTTAGAGGAATAGTTCAGCCAAAAATGAAAATTCTGCCATAATTTACTCACCCTCATGTCGTTCCAACCCGTATCATTTTCAGTCTTAAGGCCCCAATATACTTCATACAAAATCGAAGAACGAACCGGTGTGACGTCATTTAGAACCAAATCTGGCCAAAAATAAGGTGTTTTTGTGTTCGTTTCGGTGGTTTGTAACAGCTCGCCTGAGCGAACTTTTAGTAAAACTTCTTACCGGCTGCTAAATACCTTCTTGCTGCCATTGGTCCATATCATCAGTAGGTGTGACCTGGAGCTCTTTTAATTGGAATAAATCGTTCAGCTCTGTTCTCTGTAGTGTTACATACTCTAAGCTAATTTACAGCACTCTAGATTCACTAATTGCACATTTGTGTAGTTCCAAATATGCTTGGCCGCTAAAAGTTGCTATCCAAATCTAAAGAAACCTCATAACACCGGGTTTTTGTGGACTCAAGAGTTGATGAGAGCATTTCTCCTCATTAAAAGGCCATTGTCAACTCTACTACAAACAGAAATGTATTCCTTTAGTGTACGGCCAAAATAAAAGCTTCTGTCAAAATAAAAGCCTGCATTGCTATGCCGCATGCAGGATGAGAAAATATTGCATAAACAGTGTACTGTAGATGTTGTTGCTGTTAATTATTATACATAAATATATATCCATAATAATTTCTTAACTTAATAACTTATTATTGGGTTAAAAAAATAATGATGAAAAGTGGTTTGAGACTCTATTACAAATTCTACAAAAACAGGCACACAATGAACAGATACAATGTGAAAATTATGTGAATCATTTTTTTTCTTTTTTTTTTTTCCTACATTTTAGACCTCTCTGTTTTTATGTTTTCTATGTTTTTTTATTTAATTTATTTAGTCTGGTTCTTTTTAGGAAGACTCAAGTGTTTGTCCATGACTACATTTTGGTCAAATGAAAACACTTAGGTTTTTATTTTATTTTATTAGAATCATCTCACAGTTTAAATCGAAATACATTTTTTAAATTTTTTTTATTGCAATTAGATTTTTTTTGTCCAAAATTTTCAGACCCAGGGAAAGTAAGGCAGATTTGTATTTTTGGGTGGACTATTTCTTTAATTTATGTAAGTTCTATAAAATAAAGTCTCAAAAAAGCCACAAAATTGTCTTGGTGAAGTCTTTTGTATTTTCCTTTCCATTCAGAGCAGTAAATTTCTCAGTGACCTGTGCTCCTGACAATGGTGGTGACCAGGATTTTTTCTGTGTGAAAGAGAGTGAGTTAACATATGGGAAAAAGATAAAAACAGCCCTCTATCCTTGGTAAGAGATTCCTTTTTATAGGATTAAAACTGAGTTAAAAATGTTTAAAGTCAACATGAAATCAGGGGGCCTGGGTAGCTCAGTGGCAAATCACTACGTGACCACAAGGACTTAAAAGCACACTGGTAATTGGGCATTCCAAATTGGGAGGAAAAAAAAAAGTCAACATGATATCAAAACTGGGCCTATTTTTGCATGATTCATCAGCATGGTATTCCAAAATTGATCAGAAAGTTTGCCTTTGCAATCTTTTATCAAATGTAATAAATTGTTTCCTTTTTTCTGACATCACAAGTCCCTCTTACTTTTCAACCCCTCCCCTCCAAACACCTGGCTTCATTCTAGTATGAAACACCCATCTTTTACAATCCAATTATACTTTAGATCAAAGATCTTATTTCACTCGTCAGATTACAGAAGTTAAATGGTTTGCAAAAGGCATTTCATGTTGACTTGAACAATTCAAGAAATACATTTTCAGATTTTAATCAGGCAAACAAAAAAGAATCAATAAAGAACTGGTTGAAATAAAGAAAAGTTATATTTTAGCTCTCTGAAGCTTCTAAACTTTGTTTAATTTCTGTTTCAGTAAATGTGACAAAGGTCAGATTCTTGAGGTCATTTGTCAAGGTAAGTTGTGAGAAGCAACGCCACTAAACTCATTTAGTAGCATATTGAATATTTCTTCGACACAAATAAATTAATTGTTCATTTTGTAGACTGTGGTCGTCGCATGCTACCTGAAGAACGGATTGTTGGGGGAGTAGATGCTCGACAGGGTTCGTGGCCGTGGCAGGTCAGCTTACAGTATGATGGAGTTCACCAGTGTGGTGGATCCATCATTTCTGACCGCTGGATTGTCAGTGCAGCTCACTGCTTTCCTGAGTGAGTTACACACCTTACATGCAGCATCATTAAAGGAATAGTTCACCCCAACAAAAAAAAAAAAGGAAATTCTGTTAGCATTTGCTCACCCATACCCATTGTTGTTCCAAACCCATACATGGAACACAAAAGGAGATGTTAGGCAAAATAGCCTAAGTCACCATTCACTTTCATTTACATAAAAGTATATCTATGCGTACACCTCTAGCCATTTTTAGATTTGATTTTTTTGGCCTATTTAAGAAACTTTTGTTCCTTGTGGGCCATCCCCACGTATTCTTCTGGCAAAAAATGGAAGCAAAACATGTAAACCCACATTCCTATTTACAAAAACACACTTGTATTTATGATTTCACCCTTTGACAGGAGGTACCGTCATGCATCACGCTGGCGGGTTCTAATGGGCTCTATCTATAACACCCCCATTCGAAAGAATGTTGTGATTGCTGAGGTGAAGACAGTTGTATACCACAGCAGCTACCTGCCATTTGTCGACGCCAACATTGATGACAACAGTCGTGATATTGCAGTCCTTGCACTGACACAACCTCTGCAGTTCACGGGTGAGTTTATGCACAGTCATAAAACAAGAGCTCAGAAGTCTATAATTTAATAAGAGAGACGTTTGTGATAGTACCCTTTTGTGTTAAAAAAACCAAAAAAAAACACTGTTTGTGCCTTGTTTATTGCCTGCTGTTAAGATGCGTTAAGATGGGTATTAACAGGCACCATCGTCATTTACATCTGGTAATATGCGTCTCTTTTGACCAATTGTGTTTGGATTTCGAGGAGAGGATCTCTGATTTCATGATTGCATACATCAGTCATTACATCAGTGTGTTACTGCATGATAATAAAGCACACAAAAGTAATTATACTTGCCAATGTTTTGAGTCCTGTATTAACTGAGCTTCAGAGATGTGTGTGCTTCTCATTAGTGACACTTTATAGTGAAAAAATTCTGTGAACTTATGCATGTGTGTATGTGCCTTTTCAAATTTTTAGATCAGACAGTTAAAGCCACACATGGCCTTGATTATTTTCATTTTCAATGTGGACAGACACATTATATGTGCTGGAATTATTGTGTCATGCTTGATTAGGGCACAGTGTATGTTGTTTTGGATAAAAACGTCTGCCAAATGCATAAATGGAATTTTACATTTTTTCCTGTTTTTGCTTACTTTTTGGTTTTCTACTGAAACTGTCATTTAAAACAAAGTTACAGACTTTAATGTAAGTATGTCTGATCATAAAAGAGATGGTTCTATGTGACTCAGGACAAACTGAGCAAAATAGCATTAGCTTAAAGGGATAGTTCACCCAAAAATGAATATTCTGTCATCATTAACTCCTGTGGAAGAAAGTCATATGGGTTTGCAACAACATTAGGGTGAGTAAAAAAATGACAGAATTTTCATTTTTGGGTGAACTAGCCCTTTAACTGGAGTCTGTTTTGTGGTGTTTTTTCATTAAGGTAGTGAGTGGTATGTTACAAGCCTGTCTGCGTGAACAGCATTATAGTAAAATGTCCTTCTGGTTTCAGGTTACTGAGAACAAAGCTACTCTTTTTCCACAGAGACAATACCGGCAGACATTTCAGCAAGGACTAAGCTCCTCTATATATACAGTTTTCTGTCACTGTTAACCTTAATGTTCTAATGTATATGTTGGAATTGATTTTGAAAATGTATTTTTTTCCATGACAATAATTAGAAAGAATACTGTGTGGAGAAGAAACGGTGAGAAAGAAACGTGCTCCTCTCTCCTTCTAGTGGCATGTCATAGTATTGCTAATGCTTGTTCACAGTTTGACTGTGTATAACAGGGTTGTGCGCCATTCAGAATTTAATTGAGAATGCATTTTAAATTCCAATTTATTTGCTGACTTTAAATATAAGTAGAATTAAAATGGAATAAATTCAAAGACATTCATATTAAACTTATTTGTATAGTTTTTAATAATACATTTCAATATGATTTTTTGTACTAATTGCCTATATGGGCTACATATTTACACAAAACGTATGAGGTATTTCAATAAATATAGAAATTTTAGATGATATTAATAATTAGTTAATAATCAAATATGACAAATCTGCTAAATTTCTGAAAAAAAAAAACACTTTGAAATGTCACTTAGGGAAATTGGAATTTATTTACAGTATATATGGGTGCTTCTTCAACTTCGGGCACTTTAAGCACTGTGAATTTCTAGAAAGTCTCACTGAAACATTTTTCACACTTTTACGAGTTTACTAACAATGTCCAACAGTGTTTGTGCGTGCATCACAGGAGATTTGTAATTTGTAAAAAAAAATCTTAGTCATTTCTAGCACATCTCAAATTCTGTAATGTGTTTAATAGAGTTCTGTGGTGGAAATGACATTGATGGAAAAACATTTGTTTTATTTTTATGTTTTTGAAATAAAATGGCTGACTCCTTTGTCTTTATAAGGTTAATTTTAAAACTAACATTTTTTGTATCCTATTAAATACACATATTAAATATTTTATCACTTGTTGCATAATTTGGCAGCCAATTAAAATATTCTGCTCACAAGTGATATTTACCTTGATTTCCTTGTTTTCTTCAAACATCACTTGTCTTGTATACCATCTCAAGCATGCTTTTCACTTTTTTTGTCAACTTGGTAAACAAATGGACAAGTACACTAACTTTTGAATTTTTTAAGGACAAAATTGTTTAGTGTTGTTGAAATGATGCCACAACTATGGGGCAGTCGTAATAATAAAAAAAAAAATAATAATAATAATAATGATAATAATAATAATAATAATATATATATATATATATATATATATATATATATATATATATATATATATATATATATATATGATTTATATATGTGTGTGTGTGTGTGTGTGTATATATATATATATATATATATATATATATATGATTTATATGTGTGTGTGTGTGTATATATATATATGATTTATATATGTGTGTGTGTGTGTGTGTGTGTATATATATATATATATATGATTTATATATATATGATTTATATGTGTGTGTGTGTGTATATATATATGATTTATATATGTGTGTGTGTGTGTATATATATATATATATATATATATATATATATATATATATATATATATATATATATATATATATTTATAATTAATTTTCACACAAAAATTTGGTTAATGTTTATTAAACTTGTTTAGATTATTACAGTTATAAACATGTAATAATTTTTTATGGATTTTCATAGTTTAATATTGAAAGGTTTGAAAACAGTCAAATCTATACATAAAAGGCATTCAGTTTTAATTAGACCTTCATTTAACAAAAGGAAAAAAGTTCATCTGTTTGTTTTAATAAGGATCAACCTCTGCAACATGAAAGTGACTGAAGTTGAAGAAGCACCCATATATTTAATTACATCAAATCTGCCTGTTGCTAACTTCCTGTCTGTTGACATAATCTCTTCTGCTGTGTTTTAGATTACATTCAGCCAGTGTGTCTACCGACATACGGCCAGCGGTTGGCGGATGGGCAGATGGGTACAGTTACTGGCTGGGGTAACATGGAGTATTATGGTTAGTAACAACAGCAGGATAATTTCTCATTTGGTCTTCATTCTGTCTATAATTAAAGGTCACTGGAATGCTGTATTACAGCATTTATAATCACCTTTAAAAACTGTCTGTCTTTACTGAAACTGGAGACTTGCTGTCTGTCTGCCTACAGTCTCTCACACTCTGTCTTTGACCTTTGTGTTAGTGACCTGTGTGAGAGTTGTTGAGCTTGAAAGTTAAAGAAATATTTCGCCTTTTCAGCCTAATGTCTTTGTCTCGCATTTGTGCTGTTGATTAACACCTAATTTGTAAAAATGCTACACACATTTACAGTAGGTACACTTATAATAGAGGTAAATGAAATGTTTGTTACTTAAGCTGTAGAGTTGGCTAAATCCTCCTTTTGATGTGGGACTAGTTTTCTAAGTGTAGATTATATCACACCATGCTTATGTTATCATGTATACTTTTTAATTCCTATGAATATACTTTAGAAACAGTGTGATAGTTTTACAGTACATGTTTATTGACAGTGCTGCCTACTTACATGATAAGCTTTACATTATGAGATATGTGTTTGTACCGTAAACACATTTCTTGTTTCACAAACACTAAGGGACAAGTTGAAAGTATTGTTGGTGGTAATCTACAGCATACGATTAGTACATTGGAGCTTTTAAAAACAGGGTTAATGGGCTAAAGGTACACCTTAAGGAAAATTGGCTTTTTTCTGGTCACAAAGTGTATCAAGTTTGAAAAACTAAATGTACTTTTATTGAATATTGATGGAGCAACATAATTTGTGTAAAAATAAATGATAAAAAGGTTGTTTTGATTCATAAAAAAAAAAAAAATATATAAATTAAAAAAAAAGATAGCAATGGAGCTTTATATCCCACATTTTGGGTAAAAGGCCCCTAGGGGGGTTAAAGTGATATCGTGTTAATATAGGGACAATAGTTATAGAGCAAAAGTTGTCAATTGAGGCAAATACTACAGAGACCGCAAGATGCTGATGATTTTGTTTAGGAAAAACTTATGATAATGCTAAAAATAACCACTTCAGGAAAGGTTTAACCATTTTCTGTTAATTTCAATCACATTTGGCATTTCATAACATCTCAAGTATTCTATAAACAAATTAATCTCCATTGTGATTGGATGAGTCAATGTGAGCCCAATTTTTTATAACAAATCTATTGTCCCACTTAAGAAAAATAATGTGTTTTATAGGGGCCTTTAACCCTTGCAACAGGGGGTCTTTTTACCCCAAATACTATCATTACACTTATTGGACAAAAATGGAAAAAAAAAACTTTTGATTTAATCACCTTGAACAAAACTAAAAATGATAAATAAATATTTTGTCTCAAAACATGTGATAATTTCAGGGATTCTCATTAGCTACATAAATTTGCAACATTTTAAAAACTATTAAATATTAGATCAAATTACCTTAAAATCAAACTTTAGATATTGCATGGAATGATCTCATGGATCAGGAATATTTTGCCATGCATAGTGTCAATTAGATGTTAAGGAAAGTACAGTGGTAGTTTATGTTGCTGTGTAGTTTTTGTAATTTTTGCATTACAAAAGTGCCTTTTACCCCTGGGTGACCTTTAGTCACATTGTACCCTACAAAAGCACCTTAAGAGTATCATGAAAGTAGTTCACATAGCTCATCTGGCATAGCTTTTCTAAACATGTTAATGAGAGTTCATGAGAAAGAGAGAAAGTCAATATGGGTTTGGAACAACATACAGGTGATAAAATAATGACAGAATTTCCATTTTGGGTGAACTATTCCTATAAAGAATACTGCATATGAGAAACCAAAGCTCTGACTCTTTCACTCTTTATCTCCTCTTGCAGGCACTCAAGCCAATGTCCTCCAGGAAGCAAATGTGCCTATCATCAGTGATGCTGTGTGTAATGGCCCTGATTACTATGACAACCAGGTCACAACAACCATGTTCTGTGCTGGCTATGAGAAGGGAGGAACCGACTCCTGCCAGGTATCTACCACTCTTGGCTGAGCCTCAATGTCCTGTGGCCACTAGAGAGCGACATTCATACCTAATGTACAGTACATGTTTCTGTGTGGTATTGTGAATGGATAGAAGATATTTATTATATTGTCTCTCATATAATGTCAGGGAGACAGTGGTGGTCCTTTTGTAGCAGCAGATATCCTCTCTAAGACCAGTCGCTATCGTTTGCTTGGGGTGGTAAGTTGGGGCACAGGCTGCGCCATGGCCAAGAAGCCTGGCGTTTACACACGTGTGTCACGCTTTCTGCCCTGGATATCTACAGCCATGAGGGTGAGTGTAGCTGGATGACCAAACTATCAGATAGAGGTGGGTGGTATGACCAAAATATACAACAATTTTATAGCTAGGTATGAGTTATTTTATTTCACAGTATTCATATATTTCAGCAAGAATTACTCTTTGTGCAACCTGGTATCATAAAATCACGTTTCTGTACCTATATTTAAAAAAAAAATCTTTTTACGTTGCTCATTGTACAGTAGCTTGCGTATCGCAGCATTTTACAGGTGCAATGAACACTAGTGGCGCTACAACAACGACTTTTATTCCCTTTCAACAGATTAACATTTTATAAACACTAAACTATCTTATGACAGCTAAATACTTTTACTATAGCACATGACTTGTAAGCCGATAAACTGTAACATTTACATTACATATCTAAGTACATTTACAAGCTTGTTCATGTGTGATTAAATTGTGCAACGCTCAACTGACACTGTAGCAATGCGAAAGACGTCCAAGTCCTGAGGAGCATGCAAGTGGACATAGTTGAAAGTGTCATAGAAAATTTTGCATTTGCTTTTTTTGACACTATTGGTTAGGTTTAGGTTTAAGGTTTAAGGTAGGGAGGTAGATTTTGTTCATTTAACACTCAAAAAAGCATTGAAAGTGGTCAAGAAGTGCTCTTTTTTTATTTTTTATTTTTTTTTTATAGTTTATTATTTTCCATGAGGTCCACTGATAATGCTAGTAAAGTGTTTTTGTACAAAAACTGTCATAATTTAGTAATATATGATTATTTTCCACCCTGTCTCTGGCCCTCTGTCTGAAATGCTTGGTTTTGGCCTCAGCGTCTGCTTAAAACTTCAATATAAATGCCCACTGTTATGATTGGCTAACCTTGTGCAGCCCCTCAAATACAGCCATATTTGAAACTCAATCAGAAGAGAATGAACAAGCTCCACACAACATTATAAAACTACATTTCAGGGTTTAGAAATAACACACATCCAGCACATTGCATCCGAATATATTACACTGTTCATCTCAAGCACAACTGTTAAAACTCAGCACCATAAAGTCATCAAACAGTCATCATGACATATGAAAAACTAATGAATGGAACTGTTTATTTACTTTGCATCGGGTCCAAGTGCTTTTAACTGCCTCATCCTTCAATAACAGTTCCTTTGCAAAGCTTGAATCTTATTATGACTGGCTCACAAGCAATCCACACCGATATGAGCTGAAAAAACATGCAATCCAAGCTGAAATACGCTAAAGACACATCCACATCACACACATACATAGCCCAAACCCGGTGTGAACTAGACGCACACACATCCGGTTTCCAGTATCATCCTGCAGTGAAATGCACATCGCCGGAAATGCATTAAAATGGTCAAAGACGTCCATCTTGTGCAGTGGTTCTCAAAGTGTGAGGGGGGGTGAGGAGGTATTGTAAGGGGAGAAAGGAAAAGCTGATCCGTCTTCAAATCTCATTCATTTTTACACATTCAACAAAAATACTGACAATACACACAAGAGCCAATGAGCGCAATTTATTTCCCTCTACCTTTTCTCCTGCCTTGTCTTTTTTTTTTTTTTTGGCAGAAATTCAATGGAAAAAAAGATTTATATATTAAAAAGACATGTAGTAATGCTTTTGTTTGACTAATCCAGTAAATTAAATACTTTAAATTAAATACAAATGAAAGGTAAGTCAGCGTCATCTTATTTGATTTTCTCATATTTATTTGGAACTTGATGGATGCAAACCAAAAAGTGAATGACAAGCCTGGGAACAATGCAAAAACCTGCTTCACATTATGTAACACTTCAGATAAAAACAGAAGACTCAAAGCAGCAAAACAAACTTTTTTAAAGATTAGAAAACAGGTGATGTATTTTACATTCTGTTTGGATGACATTCAAAGCCATTGTAAAAATAGGCAATATATGCACACTTGTGATTAACTGAATTCTATGTTTAATTCTAAGGGATAGTTCAACCAAAAATTAAATTCTGTCATTTACTCACCCCCATGTTGTTCCAAACCTTTATGACTTTTTCTTTCTGTGAACACAAAAGGGGATTTATAACAGATAGACAGCCTCATTCACTATTATTGTATGGAGAAAAAAATGCAATGAAAATCATACTGTGAGTGAATAAATGTTGAACTATCCCTTTAATGTGACATTGCTCAGCCACTGTAAACAACTAAAGTCACTTCACCTTATACTCTTAATAACTTGTTAATTTTTCTTCATCTTCTCTCACATGTAAAAAAAACCAAAACAAAACAAAAAAAAACACAAAAAAAACAGTCCTACCGTGGAGTAAACTGTAGCAATATCCCTGTTGGTTGACACATTTCTACCATCGCACAGTTATATACAGTCATACCACCCAGCTCTACTGTCAATTAGTACCAACATACTGTATCTTAAAAACAAACTTTGTTACTTCCTCTCCCTTTTACATTCCTTTTTGTCTTCACAGATGTATGAGAATTCCCCAGGAGTGCACAAAATGGCCCGGGCTGTCATGCCATAGCCATTCAGAGTGGAGAAATGTTTTATTTGAGACTGAAATATTCCACGTTGAGATCAGATATCTTTTGTTGATCAGACTGAAGTCAGATGTTCCGTGTTGATCAACCTGTTTCAAGGACAATTGTAAAATATCTTTTGCAATTTCTGACTCAAGGAGGCCAAGAACAATTGTCAGTGCTGTACTATGGGTTTAATATGTTTGTGGACACCTCAGTTTTCATTTACCATAATATATGCTTGTTTTCTTTGAAAATCAGACACCAAAATATAGTAAGATAATCACCAAGAAGGGTAATCCAATGTGCAATTGTGGCTCGACCTACAAATGAAACCTATACAGAGCTTATAAATGTATATGGCTACAAAAGTATAGATATCTTAAATAACAATATGTATATATACACTGATCAGCCACAACATTAAAACCACCTGCCTAATATTGTGTAGGTCCCCCTCGTGCCGCCAAAACAGCACCAACCCGCATCCCAGAATAGCATTCTGAGATGATATTCTTCTCACCGTAATTGTACAGAGTGGTTATCTGAGTTATCATAGACTTTGTCAGTTCGAACCAGTCTGGCCATTCTCTGTTGACCTCTCTCATCAACAAGGCATTTCCATCCACAGAACTGCCGCTCACTGGATGTTTTTTGTTTTTGGCACCATTCTGAGTAAATTCAGAATGTTGTGCTTGAAAATCCCAGGAGATCAGCAGTTACAGAAATACTCAAACCAGTCCATCTGGAACAAACAATCATCCATGCAATTATCTAATC